>NW_025920794.1:0-22340 GCF_902686445.1 Sciurus carolinensis | reverse complement strand
ATATAGGAGTTCTTATGGTACTTTCCATATTTTGGTGAACCATTACTGTAAAATGACCCATCTGGTTATCTGGGCCATTTTTGTATTCAGTTAATTCATCATTGCTCTGCAAGTACTACATAACACTACCACCTTGAATTTTATGGTGCATTTTGCTTTAGTGCAGAAGTCACAGCAACAGATTCTGTCAGTTACAGGCTTCCTCCAAGCATAGAAAAGACCTGTGAAACACAATCCTAAAGAATACACTCACAAAGGTATTATAAATTCCCTTGAGGTAATGATATTCTAAGTGGTAAAGCATCTGACACACAATGAGGTTAAAAACCAATGCCATAGATACTAAGTGGTCACAGAATAGGACATATTCCAAAGAAAGTTTCTAGTGGGTAGAGATGGGAAGCCCAGCCTGTTTACTCTTATTATAAAGGATTACAGGTCACGCTCTATTCCTGGACCCCTCAGTCTCAAGCAAAACACTTACCTTCACCTCTTAATCAGTACAATCTTGGTGCTCCAGTTGTTGAAAGACCCAGAAATGAAGACCTCCTTGCCTCCTACAGACCAGCAGATAACAGTAGGGTGAACCTTCTGGGTAGGGCTTTATGGAGTCATTCAAATCCTGCTGCCATGATACAAACTCTTTTTCACCAGGGAGCTGTAAGAAGGAGTAGGTTATCCCTAGAATAAATTGTGACCCAAGAATTCTTAAAAATATCATTCTCCTTCTTAGAGTAGAGAGGGGTGCTAGACTTCAGCTAAGGAAATAATCCTTAAAATTAGAATAAATCAGATTTTTACAAGCCATAGAAAAAGAAATCATCTTGAACCCAAAATGTCAAATGGCTTATGATCAAGTGTTACATAAATCATAGTCTAACTTTTGAGTTTGCATATATTACTTACCCTTTTAGAGCCTCAAGATTGCCCTTTAAAAAAAAAAGAAAAGAATAGAATAGAAAAAGAAAACCCTCCTCCCTACTGTCAGTTTAATTCATAGGCAGGCAATTATAACATGCTTCTGAGTACCTCTTATGAGAGAGAAAATAATAAAAACAAATGATGGCTATATTTTTAAAAATTAAGTCAGATATATATTTTTCACAAGCAACTATAAACAGCTCTCAATTATCAACTGTAAAGAAAGTTACAGATACCAAACTTCAAAAAAAAATTTATAAACTCTATTTTAGCTAATAAGTTGCACAAAGAAGGGACATTAAAAATTTAATATTAAAGGTCTGGGGAAGTAGCTCAGTGTCAGAGCACTTGACTAGCCTATGTGAGGCCCTGGGTTCAAGCCCCAGAACCACAGATTAATCAGTTAATTAATTAAAATAAAAAAACAAGATCATTGATTTTATAAAATAGAGAAATAGTGGGTGGGAATGTAGCTTAGTGGTAGATGACTTGGCCTAGCTAGTGAGAGGCAGTCCTAGAACAAAAAAGTTGTTATGAAATCATACCTGCTCACCTATTACAGGTTTATTCTATTTGAGGTTTAGGAATGCATATTTTGGCCCCTCAAACAGCAAAAGACAATAAAAGCATTTTCCTTTAACAAAAACAATTATATAATCAAAAAAAGTTTTGCAGGATTTTGAAAAATATTAACTTCTTAGATTTTTTTTATTACCATCCCTTTAGACCAGTAGTTGGTAAACTGCAGCCAGTAAGCCAGGTGCTTTTATAAGGTTTTTACTGAAAAATAGCTACACTCATTTGTATGCCTATTATCTACAGTGTTTTCACATCACCATGGAAGCAGTTGTGAAAGATTGGATTATCCACATAGTCTAAATTATTTACTATGTGGTCCCTTACAGAAAATAATTGCTAATCCCTGCCTTCAACTGGTAACAGGTAAAAAGGATTTTACACTGTTAAGTAAAAATATTACCAAACCAAATAAAGTGCATTAAAAAAAAAAAAAGACTAGCTTATTTACTTAGAATTCTTGTGTGTGTGGTAGTGATGGGAAATGGAAAAGTCTACTTTCTCTACCATCTCTTTCTATTCCTCAAACAACAGTCTGAGGAACCAGGCACATAATCTAAAATAAATTTCAAGGTCTGGGGATGTAGCTTGGTGGTAGAGCACTTGCCTAGAAGACAAGAAGGCCTTGGGTTCCAGCCCCAGAAACACAGATTAATTACTTAATTAGCTAAAAGAAAGAAAAAATCTGGAAAAAGAAATCTGAAGAGGCTTTTATAAATATTACAAGGAATTAGCATAAGAGAAAACCTAATATCCATATTCTAAAAGCAATGCATTCTGTCTGACTGGCTGCATTAGACAGAAATTTTTGCATATGCCTAAGAATAACCTAAGACTCTGATTCAGACATAGGATCTGGGAATCTATTTTTAAAATCATCCCAGATAAGACTGTGATTATGTTAAAAGAGAGAGAAAAAAAAAAACTCATCTTTTGAGGTACATCATAATTTGTTATAACATGGAATTTGCTTCAAAAAATTGGTGGAGGAATAGTAGATAAGGGTATGGATGATATACATTCATTTATGCTTTGATCAATGTCTAAACTTGGTGAAAGGTACACAGAGTTCATTATACTGTTCTCCCTACTTTGTAAATGATTCAAATTTTCCATAAAGTATTTAAACAAATCCCAGGTGATTCCAATACATAAATAAGATTGAGAACCATTGAATTAGTCTGCTGAAAAAGACTGGCATCCAATGGAGGCCCCACTGACACTGTTTCTATCAATTATTTTACAACTTAGGATTTTTCATTTAGAATCTGAAAGTCAAAAACTATTAATGCTCCAACATTTGGAGCAAAGAACTTTCACTTACGACATGACATTTCTGTGGTAGCATTCGAATGCAGCTGACTAGAAAAAAGGTTGATTACTTTAAGTAAAACAGCAGAACCATTGATAAAAGAGAAAAAACAACAATTAAAATTACAGTTTGAAGAGGCTTTAGTAAAATACAGAGGGAAGAAAAGGGTCAGTCAAAAACACTTAGATTTGGGTGGGACCAAAAGAATTATATGAACCATTTTCTTGTTTTCCAACTGGCAAGATTGGAGTGAGGGGGGTTTTAAAAATGGTGGACTAGAGGGCGGTTGCATTTCATGTTGCTCCAGGACACAGGATTCAAAAGAGGAGATAGTGAGAGACTTGGGATCAACTCAAAGCTGCTGGGTGATTCTCTCCCATTGGGGAGGTGGTCCAGATGGGGCGGTAGCCCCGGAACACAGGGAACTTTGTGAAGTAGAGTTGCCTGGTGAGACACCCCTCCCCCCTGCTGGAAAGGTAAACACGGAACACTGGGAACATCATAGAGGTGGCTGCTCAGCATAACGCTTGGACGGGGAGCAACCACTGGGGCTCCAGGCGGCTGCCTGAGTAGGAGCTGGGTGGTGAGCTGTTCGAGCTCAGAACGATCGCTTTGAACACTGGGAGGTTGCCCTGAGTAAGATGAGAAGCAAGGTGGGTAGCTTGGTCTAGGAGTGACTTCATCACAGCTACAGGTGGTTGCCAGAGGAGGAGGTGAGTGGTGAGTTGTTTGGACTCAAAGTGACCCCTCCTGAACACCAGTGGCCTGCCTGGAGGAGGAGCACAGTAGGTTGCTTGGTCTCCGAGTCGCCACTCCTGAACACCTGGGGGGCTACCCCAAGGAGGAGGAGGAACAGGGCAGGTCACGTGGACTCAGAGTGACTGCCTAGGCTTATGCGCGGTTGGCAGGAGGAAGAGATGCAAAGTGAGCTGCTTGGACTCCTAGTGACTGCGTCAGAACACAGGGCAGTTGTCTGGAGGAAGAGGTGTGTGGTGGGTCTCTGGGTCTTGGAGCAATTGTATGGGGCTCCAGGTGGCGGCTGAGAGGAGGAGTTGCATAGCCAGGTGATTAGGTGCAGAGCAGGGTCCCAGCACCTAGGTGGCTTCTTGGTGGAAGAGCCACACTGAGACTTGCCTAGGGGTGGAGCAAAGTTTCCAGGACTGCAGGCAGAATATCTGAGGAGTGGCAGCCTAAGTAGACTCCTCTGCGAAATGCAAGGCTACCAGGCCCAGGAGGTAGGTCCAGGCCCCTGGGAATGTTGCAGAGGAAGGCAACCCAGACCAGGTGGTAGTTGTAGATTGAGGGGAACCTCTAGGAGGGGAAATGACCAGCGAGAACTCCCTACCGGGTGAGTCTTTCTTGACAGGTGAGGTTTTCCCACAAGGACGGTAAACCAAAGACACAGGCACAAACAGGATTTGCCTCAGCCCTCAGCCTAGTTCAACTTTGGATGACCATTGGTCAACAAGTGGAGGTACCTCAGCACACTATCAGGGAATATACCCCACCTGAGCATCACCAACCCTAGAGAGGCAGCTTCCTTGTGGAGCACCACATTATCAACTTCCTCCAAGGCTTCAGGCTACTGAGGATAAGACGGGATATACTAGCAATCTTCAGGGACGATATAAGTCAATAGAGGAAATCTGTAATACTTAATGACCCACTGATTCCTGAACAATATGAGAAAACAAGGGAAAAAAATGCCCCAAACAAATCTAGATGTTACATCAATAGAATCCAACGACAGCATGGCAGAAGAAATGACAGAAAGGGAGTTCAGAATGTACATAATTAAAATGATCAGGGAAGCAAACAATGAGATGAAAGAGCAAATGCAGGCATTGAATGATGAGATGAAAGAGCAAACACAGGCATTGAATGATCGCGCCAATAGACAGTTAAAAGAGCAAATGCAGGAAGCAAAAGATCATTTCACTAAAGAGTTAGAGATATTGAAAAAAAAAACAGAAATCCTTGAAATGAAGAAAAAAATAAACCAAATTAAGAACTACATAGAAAGCATAACCAATAGGATAGAACACCTGGAAGACAGAACCTCAGATATTGAAGACAAAATATTTAACCTTGAAAACAAAGTTGAACAAACAGAGAAGATGGTAAGAAATCATGAACAGAATCTCCAAGAACTATGGGATATCATGAAAAGGCCAAATATGAGAATTATTGGGATTGAGGAAGGCTTAGAGAAACAAACCAAAGGAATGAACAATCTATTCAATGAAATAATATCAGAAAATTTCCAAATCTGATAAATGAAATGAAAAATCAACTTCAAGAGGCTCATAGGACACCAAATACACAAAATTACAACAGACCCACACCAAGGCACATTATAATGAAAATACCAAACATACAAAATAAAGACAGAATTTTAAAGGCTGTGAGAGAAAAGAACCAAATCACATTCAGGGGGAAACCAATACGGATATCAGCAGATGATTCAATCCAGACCCTAAAAGCTAGAAGGGCCTGGAACAACATTTTTCAAGCTCTGAAAGAAAATGGATGCCAACCAAGAATCTTACACCCAGCAAAACTTACCATCAAATTTGACGATGAAATAAAATTATTCCATGATAAACAAAAGCTAAAAGAATTTACAAAAAGAAAGCCAGCATTACAGAGCATTCTCAGAAAAATATTCCATGAGGAAGAAATAAAAAACAAAGAAGCAAATCAGCAAAGGGAGGAATTGTCCTAAAGGAACTGTCAAATAAAGGAGGAACCAAATTGTGTCAAAAAAGTAAATAAATAAATAAAATTTTAAAAATGAACCAAATGACCAGGAATACAAATCATATCTGAATAATAACCCTGAATGTTAATGGCCTGAATTCAACAATCAAAAGACAGACTGGCAGACTGGATTAAAACAAAAGATCCAACAATATGTTGCCTGCAAGAGACTCACCTCATAGAAAGAGATACCCATAGAGTAAAGGTGAAAGGATGGGAAAAATCATACCATGCACAAGGAGTATGCATCCTCATTTCAGATAAGGTGGACTTCAAGCCAAAGTTAGTCAGAAGGGATAAAGAAGGACTTTTCATACTGCTTAAGGGAAGCATACATCAGCAAGATATAACAATCATAAACATGTATGCCCAAAACAGTGGCTCATCCATGTATGTGAAACAGATCCTTCTCGATTTTAGAAACCAAATAGACCATAACACAATAATACTAGGTGATTTTAACACACCTCTCTCACCACTGGACAGATCTTCCAAACAAAAATTGAACAAAGAAACCATAGATCTCAATCACACAATCAATAATTTAGACTTAACAGACATTTATAGAATATACCATCCAACCAAGAGCGGATACTCTTTCTTCTCAGCAGCACATGAATCCTTCTGTAAAATAGTCCATATATTATGCCACAAAGCTATTGTTAGCAAATACAAGAAGATAGAGACACTACCTTGTATTCTCTCAGATCATAATGGATTGAAGTTAGAAATAAATGAAAGAGTAATAAACAGAAACTACTCCAACACCTGAAGATTAAACAATATGCTATTATATGATGAATGGATAACAGAAGATATTAGGAAGAAATTAAAAAATTCTTAGAGGTAAATGAGAACAAAGAAACATCATTACAAAATCTCTGTGACACTATGAATGCAGTACATAGAGGAAAATTTATTTCATGGAGTGCATTTAATAAAAGAAGTAAAACACAACAAATAAACGACCCAACACTACAGCTCAAAGCCCTAGAAAAAGAAGAACAGACCAACACCAAAAGTAGTAGAAGACAGGAAATAGTTAAACTCAGAGCTGAAATCACCGAAATTGAAACAAAAGAAACAATGCAAAAAATTGACAAAATAGTTGATTCTTTGAAAAAATAAACAAAATTGATAAACCTTTAGCCACACTAACAAAGAGAAGACGAGAGAAAACCCAAATCACTAAAATTCAGAATGAACAAGGAAATATCACAACAGACACGAGTGAAATACAAAACATAATTAGAAGCTATATTGAAAATCTATATTCCAACAAAATAGAAAATTTCAAAGACATCAACAGGTTTCTAGAGACATATGAATTGCCTAAACTGAACAAGGAGGACATACACAATTTAAATAGACTAATTTCAAGTAATGAAATAGAAGAAGTCATCAAAGCCTACCAACAAAGAAAAGTACAGGACCAGATGGGTTCTCAGACGAGTTTTACAAAACCTTTAAGGAAGACCTCATTCCAATACTTCTCAAAAATCCATAAAATAGATGAGGAGGGAACCCTCCCAAACTCATTCTATGAAGCCAACATTACCCTGATACCTAAATCAGACAGAGACACATCGAGGAAAGAAAATTTCAAACCAATATCCTTAATGAACATCGATGAAAAATTCTCAACAAGATTTTAACAAATTGCATACAAAAACATATTAAAAAGATAATGCACCATGACCAAGTGGGTTTCATCCCAGGCATGCAAGGTTGGTTCAACATCAGGAAATCAATAAATGTAATTCACCATATCAATAGACTAAACTTATGAATCACATGATTATTTCAATAGATGCAGAAAAAGCATTTGATAAAATACAACATCCCTTCATGCTCAAAATATTAGAAAAAATAGGGATAGTGGGAACATTCCTTAACATTGTAAAGGCCATCTATGCTAAGCCCTATGGCTAATATCATTCTAAATGGTGAAAAACTGAAAGCATTCCCCCTAAAAACTGGAACAAGGCAGGGATGCCCTCTTTCACCACTTCTTTTCAATATCATCCTTGAAACTCTAGCCAGAGCAACTGGACAGACCAAAGAAATTAAAGGGATACGAATAGGAAAAGAAGAACTCAAACTATCCCTATTTGCTGATGATAGGATTATATACTTAGAGGATCCAGGAAATTCCACCAGAAAACTTTTAGATCTCATAAGTGAATTCAGTAAAGTAGCGGGATATAAGATCAATGCACATAAATCTAAGGCATTTTTATACATAAGCGATGAATCTTCAGAAAGAGAAATTACGAAAACTACCCCTTTCACAATAGCCTTGAAAAAAATAAAATACTTGGGAATCAATCTCACAAAGTAGGTGAAAGACCTCTACAATGAGAACTACAGAACACTAAAGAAAGAAATTAAAGAAAATCTTAGAAGATGAAAAGATCTCCCATATTCTTGGATAAGAAGAATTAATATTGTCAAAATGTCCATACTACCAAAAGTGCTATACAGATTCAATGCAATTCCAATTAAAATCCCAATGATGTATCTTACAGAAATAGAGCAAAAAATTATGAAATTCTTGTGGAAGAATAAAAAACCCAGAATAGCTAAAGCAATCCTTGGCAGAAAGAGTGAATCAGGGGATATCACAACACCAGATCTTCAACTGTACTACAAAGCAATAGTAAGTAAAATGGCATGGTATTGGTACCAAAATAGAAAGGTGGATCAATGGTACAGAATAGAGAACACGAACACAAACCCAAATAAATACAATTTTCTCATACTAGACAAAGGGGCCAAAAATATGCAATGAAGAAAAGATAGCCTCTTCAACAAATGGTGCTGGGAGAATTGGAAATCCATATGAAACAGAATGAAACTAAACCCATATCTCTCACCATGCATGAAACTGAACTCAAAATGGATAAAGGACCTCAGAATCAGACCAGAAACCTTGCATCTTACACAAGAAAAAGTAGGTCCAGAGCTTCAACTTGTAGGCTTAGGACCAGACTTCCTCAACAGGACTCCCATAGCACAAGAAATCAAAGCAAGAATCAATAACTGGGAAACATTCAAACTAAAAAGCTTTCTCTCAGCAAAGAAACTATCAGCAATGCAAATAAAGAGCCTACAGAATGGGAGAAAATCTTTGCCAATCATACTTCAGATAGAGCACTAATCTCCAGAATCTATAAAGAACTCAAAAAACTCTACACCAAGAATGCAAATAGTCCAATCGAAAAATGGGCTAAACAAAGGAGTAGACACTTCACAGAAGAAGATCTACAAGCAATCAACAAACATATCGAAAAATGTTCAACATCTCTAGTAATAAGAGAAATGTAAATCAAAACCACCCTAAATTCCATCTCATCCCAATTAGAATGGTGATTCAATTATACAAAAATTCAAGAATACAAGCAACAGCATGTGTTGGTGAAGATGTGGGGAGAAAGGTACACTCATACACTGCTGGTGGGGCTGCAAGTTAGTGCAGCCACCCTGGAAAGCAGTGTGGAGACTCCTTAGAAAACTTGGAATGGAGCCACCATTTGACCCAGCTATCCCACTCCTTGGCCTATACCCAAAGGACTTAAAATCAGCATATTACAGAGATACAGCCACATCAATGTTCATAGCTCCTCAGTTCACAAAAGCCTGATTTTGGAACCAACCTAGATGTCCTTCAATTCATGAATGGATAAAGAAAATGTGGTATATATATACAATGGAATATTACTCAGCCATTTAGAATGATAAAATTATGGCATTTGCAGGCAAATTGATGAAACTGGAGAATATCATGCTAAGTGAGATAAGCCAATCTCAAAAAACCAAAGGAAGAATGATATCACTAATAAGTGGATGATGACACATAATGGTGGGTGGGAGGGGTTAGTGTTAGGGTTAGAGTTAGGTTTAGGGAGGGGGCAAGAATGGAGGAAGGAAGGACTGTATAGAGGGAAAACAAGGGTGGGAGGAGTGGGGGGCAAGGTAAAAAATAACAGAATGAATCAAACAACATTACCCTATGTAAATTTATGATTACACAAATGGTATGCCTTTAAGCCATGTACAAACCGAGAAACAACATGTATCCATTTGTTTACAATTAAAAAAAAAGATTGTAGTGAGGGAAACAATGTTCCAGAATAGGCCCCAATTCACACAGAACAATTTGGCTTTAATTCAGGGCACCAATGACTTCAGTCATGGTTTGACAAGTACAATGTACTTAAATCCTGAGTCATTAATGTAGAAAAGGGGTAAAAATACAATGAGGTCGATCACCTTGAGAAATCTTTGAAGAAGTAAATACAGATGGCTGGGTAGACAGACCACATGATGAGGAAGAAGTTCTGAATTGGAAGAAGAAAGAAAGGAATGGAGAAAAAGCCCCATGAAATGCCCATTTCAACTACTCTTATTTCTCCCTCTATGGTGATGTTCTCAATTGGGATCCAAAAAAAAAAAAAAAAATAAAACATAGCATCCAAATTCCATGTACTACTGCTATGGAAATAAAACTAATTTTTCTATAAATCCTCAAACCTATCCCCCAATTGCCTCAATCCTTCCATTTTTCTATTTCACCCCTGAACGACCTACCAGAAAAAATTAAATGTATTTGTGCTGACACTTCTAAGTTATTAGAAACATTAGGATGGTAATTGCATTGCTGTCAGCTCCATCTGTTTTTTCTGTTAGGGGGGAACACAATTGACCTCTTCCTGTAACTCCTTCAATTGAAAGCAAGGTTTTCAGGGAAGCAATGAATTATTGCTTTTAGGTTAAGGAAAAATTTTGAAGAAATACTGTTTAGTGGAGTTATCTGGGAATCACTGGTTCTCCCACTTGAGAAGCTGGCCTGGAAGCACAGTCACCACAACTACAAAATATAGGACAAAAACTGAACAGTCAATTAAATGATGCCCTTTATTGATCTCCAAGTCTAGGCACAAATATTCTAGTTAACAAGTGGTGGGTGCTCACAACCATGCCAAAGGGGAGAAGGATCCAAAGTGCAGAGTTCCTAAAAGAGCAAAAAGAATCCAAACAGAAAATTCCAGGAAAAACATTTCACTTAGCCATTTCAAGGAAAATGTAAGCAACTGAGTTAGGACCAGTAGCTCAAACAATCTACCCCCTCAAGTATTCCACCATAGCTTACAACCTATAAATTGCTAGAAGAACCAAGGATGGTGAGGGCGGGAGAGGTGTCTATGGTCCCTGCCTTAAATATGTGGCTCAAGGCTTGATCAAACCACCAAGAAAACAAGAAATCCACATCTGCCTTATATTGAGGTGGCACCACAAGAAGAATTTACGATCCAGCCTCCCTTCCTGTAATATCCCTTTAATTAAAAATAAAATTTCCTTAACCCAGTTTAGTGTGATAAAAACGAGCCAAGTAAAGGAGGAGGAGTCTGGAAGCCAAGCAGCAGCTGCACCGCCACGGTAGGGGGCGTGGAGTCAAGTACCTTGGAGTCCAGCAGGCTGAAGACGCCTGGGTCGCTGGTGCTCCCCACCATGATCTTGTGCTCCTTGCCGGGGCATGGCCGCCATTGCCCTTCGCGCAAGCAGCCTAGGTGCCATGACGCTCCCCGGACACCCAGTCGCTGGTGGTGTTTCCCATGGCTGCAGCTCTATTCAGGGGCCACTTGGTGCAGAGAGTTCCACCCAGTGGTGAACAAACACCCCAGCGGCCTGCGTCAGCCCCGCCTCTGTGCCTGGGGACCCAGGAAGGGAATCCCCACTACAGAAAACTGTGCCCTGCTGTCCACAACCTCCCAGCCTACAGGGGCTCCCACAAGCCCCCCCACCCCCGTCTCCCACCGCCCCCTCTCTGGAAACCCGCCCTTGGGATTCCCCCGCAGTACTGCACCCACTCCTGCATCCTGATTAACTCCAGCGAAGTGCTCCCTTTTGCGGAGACCATGGGCATGCTGGCCATTGGGCAGGAAAGGCCACCAACAAATTATTGAAATTGAAGCCGCACCCGGGGCCAGAGATCTGGGTTTCTTCCTAAAATGGCTACAAGGTCCGTGGCTCTAGGCCACTCCTGTGCGATCCTGCCACCCGATACCTTGGCTCTCCAGCATGCCCGACTCTCTAGCTGTCTCTGGCACCTTCAGCACTGTGCAGGGTCAGTGGACAGGGACCGCCCCATGGGTATGCCACGCCTGAAGCACCAGAGCTGTAGCCTGCGCTGCATGGCGAGTTGACAGCTCAGAGGACGCCAGGGGCTCAGTGCCACAGGACCAGTGCAGCTTTCTCTATGGCTGCCTCACATGACCTCAGGTGTGCCTAAACATTTTATGAGTTCGTGTCTCTGAGCGGTGACCAGGAGAGAAATAATACCATGGACTTCACCTCCAGGCAGAAGGAAGTAGAGGTCAAGTTTAGAAGCTGATACTGTGCAGAGCCACAGGAAGGACTAGTCAGTCTGAATTGGGGTCCTGGGGAATAATTTGAGATGGCGTGTCTAATAGTACATAGACCCTGACAAATCAGTGAATTGTTAGGAGAATTCTCTTATAAACTAAAAATTGCATTTTTTCAAGGATTAACTCCAGAAGAAATAAATTCCAAAAGAAAGAGCAATTAAAAAAAAAAAAAAACATTAGAAGGCACACATAGTGTATAAAAATGTCACAGACACGCCATCCAGCGGAGTCAATTTGGTGCAGGAGACAAACTAGTAGCGAGGCTCTTGAATTCAAAAAAGGTTTATTGTGGATTCAGGAAACCCGGGGACTGGGGACCCTGACGCTTGAGGAGAGCTGGCTTATATCACGTCAGGAGGCATAGGGTAGGGCTGATGCCAATTATGGGGAGATTAAGTGAGGAGTTAGATGTCCAATCACAGTAAAGGTCAAAACAAGTAGGCACAATCAGGAGCACCCAGAAACACATGTGCATGCATTGTGTATGAAGACTTTATTGAATACGGCCAATGACAAAACACCTGAGTGTACTTATGTTAATTAACCTCCTCACCACCGATGTGATCAAAACAACCTCTGTTTGGCTGTCAGGCACCATCTTGGCATAGTCTGCATGGCATAGCTCCCAACAACAGACAATTCTAGGTTTTGGAGGAGTCCAAGATTTTATGATAATGGGACTTATCATTTTCTATGAGAAACTTTTATTACTCAATATATGTTATATATACAGACCAGCAGCATTCTTGTATCACCTGGGAGCTTGTTAGAATCTAAGTAGAATCCAACGTCCCATCCTAATGTACAGAACCAGAATCTGCATTTTAACAAGTGTATTGTAAAGTGTGAGAATCACTGCTTTGACAGCTGATAACAGCATAGATCCAGATTTGATCCCTTTTCATATTCTGCACACACCATGTAGATAATTAGCTTTCATTAAGCATTTGCTGAGTGAAGAGTACAGGAATACTGCTAACTACATTTCTAACAAGATATGCCACTTAGGCATAGTGATGGGGAAGGCAGCCAAAGCTGGGGAACTCCAAGTCACACAGGCCATGGTTTCTGAGTGAGAGTGGCACTGTTTGTTGTAAAGTTCGTTCTTGCATTAAGGAGATGAAAAATCTACTTAATATACACTGCACACCCCGTTCTTTACTCTGTTTCTTTATGAACTCATATTCTTTGCTTGATCATAAACAGTTTAAGGGAAGAGGTGCAATTTTATCACAGCTGCTTGCTAACCCCTACAAATTATTGAATGCCTGAGTACCTCCTTTTGGTTATCCTTACTTTTTCCCTCTCAACTCCAATTCCTTTGTCTTTCCCCAGGTACTCACTGGGGCTTGAACCCAGGACTTATGTGTATGTGAGGCAAGCACTCTACCAACTGAACTATATCCTGAGCCTTGCTTCTTTTCTCTTAGAGAAAGAAAAGCAGCAGCAAGATGATTAGCTGACTGAGGAGAGAAGACAAGTATTTGAAGTTTGAACAGGTAGGAGGTGTTTAACAATCAACTAGAAGAGTAGGATAGAGAATTGACTAGAAAACCTAAGTGTGAATGGCAGATTGTACTGAAGGTCTAGGAATGTTTGGTGGCTATGAATTTAAGACAAGCTAATCCACCATAGTGGTATTTTTGTCTTACCACATTTAGCTTTTTGTGTGCAGGCATATACCAAAGGTAAAGTTTATACAAGCAGGTATGGAGAAGGGCAACAAAGGAGAGTGCATAGCAGGGTGGGATTATAATGCTGAGTGGTGGATTTTAAACCTGTTGGTCTGGGAATAGAAGAGCAGATTGATGGAGGGGCCAGTGGAATCAAAGAACTGGCTGATGGCAGTAAGTACCAGAGGGAATGAGCTTAGTAGGTAAGAGATGGTTTGAAGAGTAGGAATTTGACATTGATATTTCAGTGATGTGGCAGCTATTAGCATTGTCTTAGATATGACCATAGGTATAGCTAGGTGAGGTGAGATGGATCATAAAATCTTTGGAACAAGGTTACATAACTGAAAAATTAGATGACAAAGTGTTAAAGACCCACTTCAACATTCATTTTCCTCTTCCTTTTCAATAACCTTGGTAAGTTGCCTTTCTGTATAAATACACATTTCTTAGCTTCCCAGGTAGCTAGATATGTGATTACATTCTTCCAGTGAGATCTAAGTGGAAATTCTATATGGAACTTCTGTATCTCCTTAAAAGAAAGGGTGTGCCCTTACATTTCTCCTCCCTTCTATGTGACTGTTCAAATAATGGCTGAAATCCAGCAGTCATCTTGGACCATGAGGTAGCTGAGAATAGTACAGCAGAAAAAAAAAAAAAAAAAAAAAAACTACGGAGCTGTTATGTATCAGTCTACCTCTGGACTTTTTTATGAGAAGAAAATAAGTTTCAGTCTTGTTTACATCATTTTTTGGGGCTTCTCAATTATATATAACCAAACCTAATCCTAACTAATATGTTGGATTGATGAAAGTTATTACCTAGATACTAAAGTCAACTGTGGGAGCAGTTATGTTTACAGAGAAAGGCACAAAGCTTGATACTAAAATATTTACAGAATGACGGGGAGTGAATGGGTCTGAAAATAACTACAATGAGGAGAAGTTGTGGCCAGTGCTTCAAAGGAGCAGGAGGAATTGACAAAGTAAAGAGAAACAGCAATTAGGAACTCTAGACAGCATGAGGAATGAAAATGACATATACCCCACTTTGATTTTTTATATTGATCCTGACTTTTTTTTTTATTATAAAATTGTAAACAAATGGGATACATGTTGTTTCTCTGTCTGTACATGGCGTAAAGGCATACCATTTGTGTAATCATAAATCTACATAGGGTAATGTTGTTTGATTCATTCTGCCATTTTTTCCGTTCCCCCCCTCCCCTCCCACCCTTCCCCTCCATCTATACAGTCCTTCCTTCCTCCATTCCTGCCCCCCTCCCTAAACCCAACTCCAACCCCAACACTAACCCTTCCCACCCCCCATTATGTGTCATCATCCACTTATTAGTGATATCATTCTTCCTTTGGTTTTTTGAGATTGACTTAGCTCACTTAGCATGATATTCTCCAGTTTCATCCATTTGCCTGCAAATGCCATAATTTTATCGTTCTTTATGGCTGAGTAATATTCCATTGTATATATATACCACATTTTCTTTATCCATTCATCAATTGAAGGACATCTAGGTTGGTTCCACAATCTGGCTATTGTGAACTGAGCAGCTATGAACATTGATGTGGCTGTATCTCTGTAATATGCTGATTTTAAGTCCTTTGGGTATAGGCCAAGGAGTGGGATAGCTGGGTCAAATGGTGTTTCCATTCCAAGTTTTCTAAGGAATCTCCACACTGCTTTCCAGAGTGGCTGCACTAATTTGCAGCCCCACCAGCAATGTAAGAGTGTACCTTTCTCCCCACATCCTCGCCAACACCTGTTGTTGGTTGTATTCTTGATAATTGCCATTCTAATTGGGGTGAGATGGAATCTTAGGGTGGTTTTGATTTGCATTTCTCTTATTACTAGAGATGTTGAACATTTTTCCATATGTTTGTTGATTGCTTGTATATCTTCTTCTGTGAAGTGTCTATTCATTTCCTTAGTCCATTTGTCGATTGGATTATTTACATTCTTGGTGTAGAGTTTTTTGAGTTCTTTATAGATTCTGGAGATTAGCGCTCTATCTGAAGTATGATTGGCAAAGATTTTCTCCCACTCTGTAGGCTCTTTCTTTGCATTGCTGATAGTTTCCTTTGCTGAGAGAAAGCTTTTTAGTTTGAATCTATCCCAGTTATTAATTCTTGCTTTTATTTCTTGTGCTATGGGAGTCCTGTTGAGGAAGTCTGGTCCTAAGCCGACATGTTGAAGCTCTGGACCTACTTTTTCTTCTATAAGATGCAAGGTCTCTGGTCTGATTCTGAGATCCTTAATCCATTTTGAGTTTAGTTTCGTGCATGGTGAGAGATATGGGTTTAGTTTCATTCTGTTGCATATGGATTTCCAATTCTCCCAGCACCATTTGTTGAAGAGGCTATCTTTTCTCCATTGCATATTGTTGGAACCTTTGTCTAGTGTGAGAAAATTGTATTTATTTGGGTTTGTGTCCGTGTCCTCTATTCTGTACCATTGATCCACCTTTCTATTTTGGTACCAATACCATGCCGTTTTTGTTACTATTGCTTTGTAGTAGAGTTGAAGATCTGGCTGATCCTGACTTTTTAAAAGACCTATTTCATTGAGTAAATAAGTTACAGACACTTGTGTTTCAAACCACAACAGAATATTAGATACTGACTCAGATCAGTGATCTATTTCAGGATATCTTCTGAAAGAACGTATGCCCACAGATATTTCAAAATGTTAAGCACCCCTGATCACCTTAATGTTTTCTCAAAGTGTTCACTATTTAAGTCTTTAAAAGCTCAATTAAATTTTTATGTTCCCTTGTTACATGTATTCATTCAGTTAATTAATCTATGCACACTTCACGGTGTTCCAGGCACTACACTAGGCACTAGGAACACATAAATTTATTACAAAGTGTCTGCCTTCCAAGATTTTACTAATTGAAAGAGGAAACATGTGAGAGAACTGTTATGAAGTAGTTTGATAAGGATATTCAACAGGTGTAGTAAAAGCACAAAGGAGACCAGTGTTTTATATTGGGGTTCAGTGAAGAGAAAAAAGATGAATTGAATCTTGAAGATGATGGAGGTATTATTTAGCTGGAGAATTTACTGAAAGTACAGAATATACAGAAGCATGGAAAATCATGCACTTTGGGAACCTCCAAGTAGTTAGTTTAGATTACTGCATAACAGTAACAAGGCGGGCCAAGTATTAAGTAATATTATCTTAGTTATGTATGTAGTTGCCCTTATTACAAATGTCATTTGTGGGGACTGCTGGCTTCATGTTCTCAGATACAAGAAAACTTATCTAAGTGAATTGAAGAAATTGTCTTTTGACTTTGTATCACCATTTCTCAGTTAATACAATTACAGTCAATACTTACTCAGCAAAGGAGGCAAAATTTTCTGTGGTAAGGTACATTATGTTTTATTACATCAACTTAATTTGAAAGTAATCAGGTAAACACACAGTAATATATATGAATGGTATAGTTAATGTTCTTCCTCTAAGAAAATTTTACTAGACTGTAGCTCTGGGTCAAATCCTGAATCAATTACATACACTTTTTTTTTAAAGTAATTTTTAGTTTTGAAATAGCTTATGATTTAAGAAATGTTGCAAAAATATTTCAGAGTTCTTGGATATACCACACCTAATTTTCCTTAATGTTGACACAATATTATGGTACATGTGTCACAACTCATAAACTAACATTGACATATTATTATTAATCAAAATGCCAACTTTACTTGTATTCACCTACTTTTTACATTGATCCTCTCTTTATTCCAGAATACCCATTACATTTATAGGACAGATCTCCTTAGGCTACTGTATACTGTGAAAGTTGCTAAAAATTTCCTTGTTTTTGATGACCTTGAAAGTTTTGAAGTAGTCAGGTATTTTGTAGAATATTCCTCAACTTGAGATTATTGATACTTTTATCATGGTTAAACTGGGTTATATTTTAGGGGAGGAATACCACAGAAGTAAGTGACCTCTTTGTCATATCATTTCAAGGGTACATACCTTCAGTATGACTTATCACTGTTGATGTTAATCTTGATCATCTAGCCTCAGTGGTATTTGTCAAATTTTTCCCCTGCAGTCATTTTTTCCCCTTTCAATACTGCAATATTTGGAGGAAAGTCAATCTATGCAGCCCATTTAAAAAGTAGAAAATTGTGTTCCATCTCCTTGAGAAGAAACTATATAAATTCACAATTCCTTTCTATGGGAGAGTTGTCTGGTACATATCATTAACTATTTAATTTATTTATTTAATCATTTATTTATATCACTATAGAATCGTGTATTTTTATGTCTTATATTCTAATACTATGTTATTTATTTTATTGTTCAAATTTTCCACTATATGATGGCTCTGGTGTCCCTTTGACATATGTTTATTCAGTTTCTGTTTTGAGCACTTTCTTACTCTCTGGCATTACAAGAATGCATTTTACGTTGGTAACCAGATTTAATACAATTGGAAAAATTTTACATATATATGTATACATGTATATGATCTTAATATAAAGAGCAAAATATGTAAGTAGAATGAGTATATATGCATCAATAACTAAGGCTTTGCATCTTGAGATGTTTTGAGTGCAATATCCTATTCACATCTTGCTTTCAGCTTGGTTGAGAAAATAAATGATGATTTCTTTTTTGGTAGTCTTACATAATAGAAATCAAAATATTTTAAAAATAAACACTTTAAAGAGGAAATTGGGGTGTTATTAGTAATAATTAGGAATTATGAGAGGATTATTAATTCAATACATTTACATTCTAAAAGAGGCAAGTTTATATTAAAAAAGGAGAAAATTTAAGAGACCTTCAATTTACTTTTGAACAAGAGTAATCTGCAAATCAAAAAATACTAGTTCTACTTTAATAGATGACAAATCCCCTATGTCATAAATGTTAGAGAAGGAAAAAGACCTAAGAAATAATATCAACTTTCAGTACTTTAGTTCTTGAAAAGGTGAAATGACAGCCAGCTGTCCAAATGATTATGTGATTAAGAAGTTTTAGCTCTCACATTTCTAATTATCTTATGTGCATTTGTATTTGTTGGTGTCCTTTTAGTTGGTTATTAATCCTATAATTTATCCTGTAAATTTATCCTGTAGTTAAGAAATTGGTAGCAATCCAAACTTATAAACATATTGCAAAACAGATGTTAATTAACATACACTTGACTGGTACTTTCAGCACCTTTCCCTATGAAGTTCATTGTGCTTGACAGCTGAAATTTTCTCATGAACTAGAACAAAGCAAAACTTCAACAAATGAGAAAAAGAATCAGCAACAGCACTGGATGTAAACCCAAGTTCCTGCTTTCTATTTCTTTGCTCTGTTTTTGAGAACTACACTGTATGACATAAGAAAAAGAGGTTTTAGAAAAATATTTCTATGTTTTAGACATAACCTCTTTGAATTCTTATTACTTAGAATCTACTTGAAGGAATGGGAGAAAATTAGAGTAGGAGGACACAAAACACATTTGTAGTTCACATTACAATAGTTGGCAGTTACATATTTCCTAAAGTAAAACTCTGATTAGGTTCAATCTGGGAACTAAGAGATCAAAAAAGATAGGACAACTACTTAAAATAATCCCAATTTTCTCAACCAAGATGAACCCATGGGTTTCTGCTAAGTTATTAAAACAACCTATGAGCCTAGAAAGTTGAAAATAATTTCTTCATTAATAAAATAAAGACATGTTGCTTAGGGAGAGGAGCAAAAATAACCAGTTATCAGGTACATTAGTAAATAGTAAGTAAAACAAAATATCTTATCATGACAACTGTTTTAAGAACATCATTTCTTTTATCTCTCAGAAGACATATATTTAGCTATAATATTAAAAACAAACAAATTTAGCTTTTAATAGAAAATCAAAACCTATCTGAAGAATTACATGGAGTCAGCCATTTTTAGAGATGCTTATTTAGGGTCTCCACCATAATATTTGATAATCAACATGTCTAAAGACATAATATAAAAATTATTAAAGGAGTCTGTGAGCTCACAGTGTAGAAATTATTGGAAGAAAAAAGTGACAGATTACAAGAGTAAGGGGGGATGAATCAACACAAATGAAAACCCAGGATTTCATTGTAGAAAAAAGCAGAAAAAGGATCAATGCTTTTGAAAGAGAAGTAAAGGTAATTTCTGGGAAATATGAAGCTGAGAGTTGTTCCTTCCTGTTAGGTTTGGAAGCCATCTCTAGATTGAGCTTCCCAATAAAACCCAGAGTATTGACAATGAGACATCTAAAAATAAGCCTTAATCACCTCAAAGAAAATAACAACTAGCATAAACCTGACCATTGTCTTTGTTGAAGGTATAGAATTACTCTTTTAAATTACTCCTGTCCCCATAGGCTTCCTGACATAATCATCTGTGGTTAAGATGGTTTTTCAAAACCCATTCCACTTTCCAGGGACCTGTAAATGAAACTGGAGTGGAGTACAGGGTCCCAAAAGTAACTGTAATGCTAAATTGGGCCAGTGAAGGCCAGAGACAGTAGATTAGGCTTGACTGTCACCAAATCAGCAATCGCTTCCATGCTATCAATGTAGTCTCCCTGAATGGTATGATGTTGGCTCTCCACATACCTAAAAGTAGAAAATATAGACACCATGGCCTATCAACAAGGCACTCAATTAGATGATCAGTCAATCAGTGATTTCTGAGTGCTGCTATTGATTTTATAATGGACTATTAGCTGTAGTAAATAGTGAAAAAAAGATGATATTTGTCACCATCCTCAAAGATCTTACAAATTTACTAGTAAGAGATAAGATAGGTATATACCTACAGAATTCAAGGGTCTTGCTTAATATTGTGGGTTTGATTGCTAAATGGAAATGAAATAAAGGGCACTTAAAAGAGGGATATACTAGGCCCCTGAAGGATGTGAAAGATATAGATAAGATGAGAACAAAGAAGAGGATTAAAATCAGGGAACATCAGCAAAGTGAAAGAATAAAGCAGGAATGGGTCAAAGAATATTTATGGTCATTGCCTACATTAGTAGAAAACAAGAATGGACAGCATTCCAGAAACATAAGATTGATGCAAAAGAGGGAACTCACCACAAAAGTCCTCAAACATGAGATTCTCAATTATTTTATGAAGGCAGTGGTTGTGGGGTAGTGGGTGTCCACAGATCAGGGTTTTCCAGGGAAAATGATAAATTGGAATCCTGAAAGGATGATGGAGGGTGACTTATACTATAAAAGGAAGTGGCCCTCCAGTTGGAACCAGATGAAATGGTTATACCAAGTGCAGATTTGGAGAGTTAAAAATACTTTTTAGTGGGAAAATGTGGTGAACAGTAAAATATGTGGAAGAAGTGTGACTAGGAGACTTTCACTTGCTACTTTCTATAATAAAAAGAAAGAACAATGAAACACAAAGGAAATAAGAGGAAAGTCAAATTAAGCTGATTGAGGGATCCAAAACTGAGGACAGGAAAAATTGATTAGAAAAAAAATTTAGGTAGAATTCTTGAGATGGAATTCTGAAGGAACTAATAGATGGTTAAGTAGTACTTTATCAAAATGGGCCTGGAGTTTTGAGTTGAACTAGGAAATAATTTGAGAGCTTTGCTTTCTGGAGATGATATTAACTCAGGTGTTTGCATGCATGCATTTATTTATCTTATAGCAGTAGATCAAGAGCTTGAATTTTCATGAAGGTCTCACAAAAGGATTCACTAGTTCCAGCCTTGCAGGATTGTTATGAGGATTAAATAAGCTCCATGTACATATTAAAGACTGAATGTAACTGTCAACCCTTAAAAAAGTTCAAATTATATCCTTGGGGACTGCTTATAGTCAGAAGGTGGTGGGACAAGAATAAGTCAAAGGAAAGAAAGTAGAAAAGTCCAAATAAAAGAGTTTAGTGCCAGAAAAGAAGGGAAAGAAAGCACTCCAAGGAAAAATGTTTAAAAATGCCAAGCTCAGTAGTGAGAGATTGGAATCTAGTCATGGATGACCTCCAAGGGAACAGTGGCAGGAGAAAGGAGGTGAATTTAAAATACAGGGACTCCAGGGAACAGGGGGAGAGGCCTGAGAGGATATGATGTAGAAACTTTAGATGTTTTGACAATGAAAGAGGGGAAGAAAATAGGAGAGGACCTGTAAGGATGAGATTAAATAATAAATTACTTTCTCTTTCTCCAAGATAGGGGAGTTATTCTAGTATAGTCAGTTGCAGAAAATCATTATTTTGGGGACTTCAACAATAATTTCCACTTTTTATGAATAAAAACAACCCTAGGATTGAGCTCAAGTTCAGACTTCTGAATCATCATGTTCACCACAGCACTAAGCAGCCAGCTGATGTTATCACCTTACCAAGTCACATGGATTTTTATGCTCCAAACCACTGTAACCTTCATGTGCTATTCACCTGATTATAGCCAGCAAAGCACTCACTTCAGATTTGTAAATCTACTTAACAGATTTAAAATTATTATTCATTCAACATACTCTTCCCTTCTTTGGCACCTTTATTACTTCTTCAAGTAATTTCTCCCAAAATAACACACCTAACTTTCTTCTCCATGAATTTTTTTCTACCCAACTTTTAAGACCTAAACATATTCTTTATACCCTTTTCTTGAGTTTTCTCTCCTTTCTCATCCATATTGAATGTGTTAGTAATATT
>NW_025920793.1:0-22410 GCF_902686445.1 Sciurus carolinensis | reverse complement strand
TTTCCTTTTCATTTTTAAAATTTAGGAATTTTTCTATTATTATTTTATTGAAAATATTGTGCATTTCTTTAATTTGTACCTCAGAACCCCTGTAAATCCTAGATTTGACCTTTTAAAATTATCCCATATTTCTTGAAAGTTCTGTTCATGGTCTCTTAGCATCTTTTATCCATGATCATGTTAAGTTTTAAGATTATATACATTGACTTTGTTGCCTGAAAATCTTTCAAATGATCTAATCTATTAGTAATGCTTTCCATTGAATTTTAAATTTGTTTTATTGATTCTTCCATTTCAAGAATTACCATAGGGGACTGGAGTTGTGACTCAGTTGTAGAACACTTGCCTAGTATGCATTAGGCACTGGGTTTGATCTGAAGCACCACATTAAAAAAATGTTACCTGTTGATTTTCCTTCAAAATCTCTGATTCTGTAATGAAGTGATATTTCACTTCTTGTATTTCCTCTGTGATGTTACTCCTTCCATCATATTTTACCTCTTAGATCATCTTATCTGTGTACTTTCTAAATTCCTCACCTGACATTTTCTGCACTGTGGTGTCAGTGGAGTCTATTGTTGAATCATATGGTTTGTTTTGAATGTTTTCTTCCAATGCTCTCACATATTTTTTATGTGTCTACTCATCTGTTCAAATGGATCTGAAGAAGGGGGGCTTCTACTCTACAAGCTTTGATGAATCCTGTAGGCTTAAGGTGCCTCAGATTGGGGGAGTTAAATAACAACTAAAACTTATGCATATGACATGTAGGATTAAATTATGTACTTATTTCTTATTGTGACATCTACAATGATGGTTGCTACAATAAACAGAAATGGTAGGATAGAAGTTTCTATCAGTAAAGACAGTAGGTAATCATGAATCATATCTGTCATAAAATCAAACAGTAGGTGTTATCTTTGACTTCCTGTGTATTAATTTTTGCTATAGCATTAGTGAGTGATGCAGTCTGATATTTTATAAATGAACCAATAGTAAGAGAAGTTAAAATAGAGTTAATTAAGAAGGAAAAAGAAGAGATGAGTGGGTAGAAAATGGTTTGCAATTTAAATAGTTGAATAGGACTGATGCAGAGGCAAAATATTATGTGTTGTTTCTGAGGGGGAGGACAAAATAAAGGAAAAAAGGAAGAGTGAAAGAGAGAATGATGCATTTGGCTTCTATTAATTCATCTTCTATTTATTTATAGATGTTTAAATGAGGGATTATAGGTATACATAAAATTGGAATTCACTGTGCTTTATTAATATATGTACATAAATGATTTTCGTTTGTTTTATTCTACTATTCATCCCACCTCCTTCCTTAGCTATAACCCCTTCCTCTACTCCACAGATGATGCTTTTATTTTTAATGAATTTCCCCTTTTTCCATTATTTAATCTAGCATTCACACATGAAGGGAAATAGGTTGACTTTTGACTTTCTGAATCTGGCTTATTTCACAGAATCAAGTTCTCCAGTTTCATCAATATTCCACCAAATGCTATCATTTCATTCTTCTGTGTGACTAAGTAAAATGCCATTGTGAATGTACACCATATTTTCTATATCCATTAGTCTGTTGATGGGTATGTGGGCTGGTTTTGTAATTTGATTATTGTGAATTGTGTTGCTATAAACACTGAGGTGGCTGTTCCTTTATAGTATGCTGATTTTAGATACTTAGATATATATAAGGGAGTGGGACAACTGGGTCATATGGTAATTCCATTCCAACTTTTGAAAGGGAAATCCATAGGGCTTTCCAGAATTATTATACTAATTTGCTGTCCTATCAACACCGTGTAAGTGTACATTTTCCCCACATTATTCCTTTTGATCTTAAAAATTCTTTTTAGATATACTTAACAGTAGAGTATATTTTATATATTATACACATATGGAGTGTAACTTCCCATTCTTGTGCTATACATGATGTGAAGTTACACTGCTCTTGTAGATATACTCTTCCCCCAGATGTTCTCTCTGATACATGGATACCCCACATTATTCTTAAAAATTGCTATTATGAGTGAAGTGACATAAAAATCTCTATTTAGTTCTTTTTAAATGTAATAATGTTATGGAGATATAGAACAATAGCAAGGACACAATAATAGTAGACTCTCCTCCCTGTAGATTTGATTTGCATTTCACTGATTTCTAGACATGTTGAACTTTTTTTATATGTATGTTGGCCATTTTTGTTTCTTATTTTAAGCTATGTCTGTTTAGATTTTTTGCCCATTTAGTAGTTGGGTGGTTCATATTTTTTTAGTTATTTTATATTCTGCATATTAATTTTCTATCATTAGGAGCAGGTGAAAAGGATTTTATCACATTGTTAGACTCTGTAGTTGAGGAAGGTGTAAGTTCCTAGGTTAAAATGGTGGACAATTTTTCCTCTATTTTTTTCTACAAGGTAAACAATCTCTTCCAATGTTTAGATCCTTGACCTAAAGTGAGTTGAGTTTTGTGCAGGCTGAAAGATAGGGGATAAATTTTTCTCTACTCTACACGGATTTCCAGTTTACCCAGCATCATGTGCTGAAGAGTCATGTGTTTGTGGCACCTTTTTCTAGAATGAGTTAACTACATATATGTAGGTTTGTTTCTGTGTTTTCTGTCCTGTTTGTCTTCATGTCTGTTTTGGTGCCTATAGCTTGTTGTTTTTGTTACTATATCTCTGTAGTATAACAAGGTGTAATATTGTGTTGCCTCCTGCTTGATTTTTCTAATAAGAATTATTTTAGTTATTCAGGTCCACTTGTTTTTCCAAGAAAATTTCATGATTGACTTTTCTATTTCTATGAAGAAAATCATTGGAATTTTCATAGGAATTGAATTAAATCTATATAATGCTTTTGGTAGGCCATTTTGGCATATTAATTCTGCCTATCCAAGAACATGGGAGATCTTTCAATCTTCTACGGTCTTCTTCAATTACTTTTTCTAATGTTCTGTATTTTTCATTGTACAGGTCGCTCACCTCTTTTGTTAGATTGATACCTGAGCATTTTTGAGCCTATTATGAATGGGAGAGTTTCCTAATTTCATTTCAGCTGATTCATCAGTGATATATAGGAACACAATTGGTTTATGGCTATTAATTTTATTTTCTGTTAATTTGCATAATATGCTAATGAGTTATAGAAGCTTTCTGGTGGATTTTTAGGGTTTTCTAAATATAGAATTATGTCATTGGCAAATAGAGAAAATTTAAGATCTTCTTTTCCTATTCACATCACTTTAATTTCTTTCTTTTGTTCAATTTTTCCAGTGAGGTTTGTAAGTACTAAGTTGAAGTGTTAAAAAAGGGCATCCCTCTCTTGTTCTATTTCTAGCAGAAAAAAATTTAAATTTTATCCATTTAGAATGATAGTGGCTTTGGGTTTAGCATGTATAGCATTTACAATATTGAGGAGTGTTTGGACTCTCCCTAATTTATTTAGTGTATAAAGCATGAATGGATGCTGAATTTTGTCAAAGGTTTTTTCTTCATCTATTGTTGATAATCATGTGATTATTGTGTTTAATCTATTGATGCGATGAATTTTTTTTTATTGATTTGTGTATGTTGGTCCATCCTTTTATTCCTTGCATGAAACTCACTTGATCATCATACTCTATCCTTTCTAATATGATTTTGTATGAAATTTGCCAGTATTTTCTTTAAAATTTTTGCATCTGTATTCATCAGGGATATTAGTTTGAGTTTTCTTTCCTTGGTGAATCTTTGGTTTTGCTATCAGGGTAAAACTAGTATCATAGAATGAGTTTTGAAGTGTTTCCCCCTTTGTTTCATGGAATAAGTTGAGAAATATTGGGGTAAAGTCTTCTTTGAAGGTCTAGAAGGACTTGACTGAGAATCTCTTTGACCCTGGGTGTTTTGGTAGGCTTTTTTTGTTTTTGTTATTTTTTGGTTTTTTTTGTTTTCTAAGCATGGTGCTCTGGTCACTTTTTTTTTTATTGTAAACAAATGGGATACATGTTGTTTCTCTGTCTGTACATGGCGTAAAGGCATACCATTTGTGTAATCATAAATTTACATAGGGTAATGTTGTTTGATTCATTCTGCCATTTTTCCCTTCCCCCCTCCCCTCCCACCCTTCCCCTCCATCTATACAGTCCTTCCTTCCTCCATTCCTGCCCCCTCCCTAAACCCAACTACAACCCCAACACTAAACCTTCCCACCCCCCATTTTGTGTCATCATCCACTTATTAGCGATATCATTCTTCCTTTGGTTTTTTGAGATTGGCTTATCTCACTTAGCATGATATTCTCCAGTTTCATCCATTTGCCTGCAAATGCCATAATTTTATCATTCTTTATGGCTGAGTAATATTCCATTGTATATATATGCCACATTTTCTTTATCCATTCATCAATTGAAGGACATCTAGGTTGGTTCCACAATCTGGCTATTGTGAACTGAGCAGCTATGAACATTGATGTGGCTGTATCTCTGTAAAATGCTGATTTTAAGTCCTTTGGGTATAGGCCACGGAGTAGGATAGCTGGGTCAAATGGTGGTTCCATTCCAGGTTTTCTAAGGAATCTCCACACTGCTTTCCAGAGTGGCTGCACTAATTTGCAGCCCCACCAGAAATGTAAGAGTGTACCTTTCTCCCCACATCCTCGCCAACACCTGTTGTTGCTTGTATTCTTGATAATTGCCATTCTAATTGGGGTGAGATGGAATCTTAGGGTGGTTTTGATTTGCATTTCTCTTATTACTAGAGATGTTGAACATTTTTCCATATGTTTGTTGATTGCTTGTATATCTTCTTCTGTGAAGTGTCTATTCATTTCCTTAGCCCATTTGTCAGTTGGATTATTTACATTCTTGGTGTAGAGATTTTTGTGTTCTTTATAGATTCTGGAGATTAGCGCTCTATCTGAAGTATGATTGGCAAAGATTTTCTCCCCCTCTGTAGGCTCTTTCTTCGCATTGCTGATAGTTTCCTTTGCTGAGAGAAAGCTTTTTAGTTTGAATCTATCCCAGTTATTAATTCTTGCTTTTATTTCTTGTGCTATGGGAGTCCTGTTGAGGAAGTCTGGTCCTAAGCCGACATGATGAAGCTCTGGACCTGCTTTTTCTTCTATAAGATGCAAGGTTTCTGGTCTGATTCTGAGATCCTTAATCCATTTTGAGTTTAGTTTCGTGCATGGTGAGAGATATGGGTTTAGTTTCATTCTGTTGCATATGGATTTCCAATTCTCCCAGCACCATTTGTTGAAGAGGCTATCTTTTCTCCATTGCATATTTTTGGGCCCTTTGTCTAGTATGAGAAAATTGTATTTATTTGGGTTTGTGTCCCTGTCCTCTATTCTGTACCATTGATCCACCTTTCTATTTTGGTACCAATACCATGCCGTTTTTGTTACTATTGCTTTGTAGTAGAGTTAAAGATCTGGTATTGCGATACCCCCTGATTCACTCTTTCTGCCAAGGATTGCTTTAGCTATTCTGGGTTTTTAATTCTTCCAGATGAATTTCATAATTGCTTGCTCTATTTCTGCAAGGTACATCATTGGGATTTTAATTGGAATTGCATTGAATCTGTATAGCACTTTGGTAGTATGGCCATTTTGACAATATTAATTCTTCCTATCCAAGAACATGGGAGATCTTTCCATCTTCTAAGGTTTTCTTTAATTTCTTTCTTTAGTGTTCTGTAGTTCTCATTGTAGAGGTCTTTCACCTCTTTTGTGAGATTGATTCCCAAATACTTTATTTTTTTCGAAGCTATTGTGAATGGGGTAGTTTTCCTAATTTCTCTTTCTGAAGATTCATCGCTTGTGTATAAAAATGCCTTAGATTTATGTGCATTGATCTTATATCCCACTACTTTACTGAATTCACTTATGAGATCTAAAAGTTTTCTGGTGGAATTTCCTGGTTCCTCTAAGTATACCATCATATCATCAGCAAATAGTGATAGTTTGAGTTCTTCTTTTCCTATTCGTATCCCTTTAATTTCTTTGGTCTGCCTAATTGCTCTGGCTAGAGTTTCAAGGACGATATTGAATAGAAGTGGTGAAAGAGGGCATCCCTGCCTTGTTCCAGTTTTTAGAGGGAATGCTTTCATTTTTTCACCATTTAGAATGATATTAGCCATGGGTTTAGCATAGATGGCCTTTACAATGTTAAGGAATGTTCCCACTATCCCTATTTTTTCTAGTGTTTTGAGCATGAAGGGGTGCTGTATTTTATCAAATGCTTTTTCTGCATCTATCGAAATAATCATGTGATTCTTGACTTTAAGTCTATTGATATGGTGAATTACATTTATTGATTTCCTGATGTTGAACCAACCTTGCATCCCTGGGATGAAACCCACTTGATCATGGTGCACTATCTTTTTAATATATATTTGTATGCGATTAGCTAAAATTTTGTTTAGAATTTTTGCGTCGATGTTCATTAAGGATATTGGTCTGAAATTTTCTTTCCTCGATATGTCTCTGTCTGGCTTAGGTATGAGGGTAATGTTGGCTTCATAGAATGAGTTTGGGAGAGTCCCTCCTCTTCTATCTTCTGGAATACTTTGAAAAGTATTGGAATGAGCTCTTCTTTAAAAGTTTTGTAGAACTCGGCTGAGAACCCATCTGGTCCCGGACTTTTCTTTGTTGGAAGTCTTTTGATGACTTCTTCTATTTCATTACTTGAAATTGGTCTATTTAAATTGTGTATGTCCTCCTCGTTCAGTTTAGGCAATTCATATGTCTCTAGAAACCTGTTGATGTTTTCGAAATTTTCTATTTTGTTGGAGTATAGATTTTCAAAATAGCTTCTAATTATGTTTTTTATTTCAGTCGTGTCTGTTGTGATATTTCCTTGTTCATTCTGAATTTTAGTGATTTGGGTTTTCTCTCATCTTCTCTTTGTTAGTGTGGCTAAAGGTTTATCAATTTTGTTTATTTTTTTGAAGAACCAACTATTTATTTTGTCAATTTTTTGTATTGTTTCTTTCGTTTCAATTTCGTTGATTTAAGCTCTGAGTTTAACTATTTCCTGTCTTCTACTACTTTTGCTGTTGGTCTGTTCTTCTTTTTCTAGGGCTTTGATCTGTAGTGTTAGGTCATTTATTTGTTGAATTTTACTTCTTTTATTAAATGCGCTCCATGAAATTAATCTTCCTCTAAGTACTGCTTTAATAGTGTCCCAGAGATTTTGATATGATGTTTCTTTGTTCTCGTTTACCTCTAAGAATTTTTTAATTTCCTTCTTAATATCTTCTGTTATCCATTCATCATATAGTAGCATATTGTTTAATCTCCAGATGTTGGAGTAGTTTCTGTTTTTTACTCTTTCATTAATTTGTAACTTCAATCCTTTATGATCTGATAGAATACAAGGTAGTGTCTCTATCTTCTTGTATTTGCTGACATTAGCTTTGTGGCATAATATATGGTCTATTTTAGAGAAGGATCCATGTGCTGCTGAGAAGAAAGTGTATTCGCTCTTGGTTGGATGGTATATTCTATAAATGTCTGTTAAGTCTAAATTATTGATTGTGTTATTGAGATCTATGGTTTCTTTGTTCAATTTTTGTTTGGAAGATCTGTCCAGTGGTGAAAGAGACGTGTTAAAATCACCTAGTATTATTGTGTTATGGTCTATTTGGTTTCTAAAATTGAGAAGGATTTGTTTAACATACATGGATGAGCCACTGTTTGGAGCATAGATGTTTATGATTGTTATATCTTGCTGATTTATGCTTCCCTTAAGCAGTATGAAATGTCCTTCCTTATCCCTTCTGGCTAACATTGGCTTGAAGTCCACATTATCTGAAATGAGGATGGATACTCCAGCTTTTTTGCTGAGTCCATGTGCACGGTATGTTTTTCCCCATCCTTTCACCTTTAGTCTATGGGTATCTCTTTCTATGAGGTGAGTCTCTTGCAGGCAACATATTGTTGGATCTTTCTTTTTAATCCAATCTGCCAGTCTATGTCTTTTGATTGATGAATTCAGGCCATTAACATTCAGGGTTATTATTGAGATATGATTTGTATTCCCAGTCATTTGGTTCATATTTAAAATTTTTGACACATCTTGGTTCCTCCTTTATTTGACAGTTCCTTTAGGATAATTCCTCCCTTTGCTGATTTGCTTCTTTGTTTTTTATCTCTTCCACATGAAATATTTTGCTGAGAATGTTCTGTAATGATGGCTTTCTTTTTGTAAATTCTTTTAGCTTTTGTTTATCATGGAATGATCTTATTTCATCGTCAAATTTGAAGGTAAGTTTTGCTGGGTATAAGATTCTTGGTTGGTTCCAAGATGGTGGCCTAGAGGGAGACTGCACCCCCAGTCGCTCTAGAACCCAGGAGTTAAGAAGGGGAGGCATTGAGAGACTTGGACTGAAATAGAGCCACAGGTGAGTCTGCCCACTGGGTAAAGCTTGGCCCGGTGGCAGGCCCAGATAGAGGTGGATTATTTTAGCCGGGCAGGGCAGCTAGAGTCATCCACAGGCAGCCCTGCACACTCTGGCGGTGGGCCCCGCCCACACAGCCAGCTTCTCCAGGTTCTCAGAATGGAACTGGCCCGCTAGTGAGAGCCTTTCTGACCAGAACAAGCTCCGAGTCCCAGAGCCAGTGCAGCGCAACGTACTCCGGCACACCAGCAGCTTCAGCGACCAGGATAGGGCAGCCAGAGACCTCCCGACGTAGCCTGGACCCCTGCGGTGGGAGGTGCCTTCCAAGGCTAGCTTCTCAGACCAGACCACCCAGTGAGAGGTTTTCTACATAGAACCAGCCACAAGTCCCCGAACCAATGGAGAGGTTCAATATGCAAGCAGCCTCTGGGATCAGGGCAGGGGAGCCAGAGACCTTTTCAGGTGGCTTGCCAACTCCGGCTGCAGGCTCTCTTCATGGGGCGATCCACAATGGCGGCCTAGAGGGAGACTGCACCCCCAGCCACTCCAGAACCCAGGAGTTAAGAAGGGGAGGCATTGAGAGACTTGGACTGAAATAGAGCCACAGGTGAGTCTGCCCACTGGGTAAAGCTCGGCCTGGGTGGCAGGCCCAGATAGAGGTGGCTTATCGGAGCAGGCAGGGCAGCTAGAGTCTTCCCAAGGTAGCCTTGCACACTCCGGCAGTGGGCTCCTCCCACACGGCCAGCTGCACGGTGCAGGCCCACAGTGAGACCATTTCCGCACAGAACCAGCTCCAAACCGTGGAACCAGTAGGGGGCTAGGGGCAGTTTTCTTCGGATGCGCTGCTTTATCAGATTCCTCCAAGACATCAGGCTACTGAAGGCTGGGAGGTGATACACTGGAAATCTACCGGGACACTATAAGCCAATAGCAGAAAACTGCAATATCTAAGGGTCCCACTGACAGCTGACCAATATGAGAAAACAAGGGAAGAAAATGTCCCAAACAAACCTAGATACTACATCAATAAAACCCAATGACAGCACAGCAGAAGAAATGTCAGAAAGGGAGTTCAGAATGTACGTAATTAAAAAGATCAGGGAAGCTAATGAGGAGATGAAAGAGCAAATGCAGGCATTGAAGGAGGAGATGAAAGAGCAAATGCAGGCATTAAATGATCGCACCAATCAACAGTTAAAAGACCAAATACGGGAAGCAAGAGATCATTTCAATAAAGAGTTAGAGATACTGAAAAAAAAAACAAACTGAAATACTTGAAATGAAGGAAACAATAAACCAAGTTAAAAACTCCATAGAAAGCATAACCAATGGGATAGAACACCTGGAAGACAGAACCTCGAACATTGAAGACAAATTATTTAATCTTGAAAGCAAAGTTGGCCAAACAGAAAAGATGGTAACAAATCATGAACAGAATCTACAAGAATTATGGGATATCATGAAAAGGCCAAATTTAAGAATTATTGGGATTGAGGAATGCTTAGAGAAACAAACCAAAGGAATGAACAATCTATTCAATGAAATAATAACAGAAAATTTCCCAAATCTGAAGAATGAAATGGAAAACCAAGTACAAGAGGCTTATAGAACTCCAAACATACAAAATTACAACAGACCCACACCAAGGCACATTATTATGAAAATACCTAACATACAAAATAAAGACAGAATTTTAAAGGCCGCGAGAGAAAAGAATCAAATTACATTCAGAGGGAAACCAATAAGAATATCAGGAGATTTTTCAATCCAGACCCTAAAAGCTAGAAGGGCCTGGAACAACATATACCAAGCCCTGAAAGAAAATGGATGCCAACCAAGAATCTTATACCCAGCAAAACTTACCTTCAAATTTGACGATGAAATAAGATCCTTCCATGATAAACAAAAGCTAAAGGAATTTACAAAAAGAAAGCCAGCATTACAGAACATTCTCAGCAAAATATTCCATGAGGAAGAGATGAAAAACAACAATGAAATTCAACAACAGGAGGCGCTAGCCTAAAGGAATAGCCAAATAAAGGAGAAACCAAATCATGTCAAAAACAAATATGAGTCAATTGACTGGGAATACAAATCATATCACAATAATAACCCTGAATGTTAATGGCCTGAATTCATCAATCAAAAGACACAGACTGGCAGATTGGATTAAAAAGAAAAATCCAACAATATGCTGCCTGCAAGAGACTCATCTCATAGAAAGAGACATCCATAGACTAAAGGTGAAAGGATGGGGGAAAACATACCATTCACACGGACACAGCAAAAAAGCTGGAGTATCCATCCTCATCTCAGATAATGTGGACTTCAAACCAAAACTAGTCAGAAGGGATAAAGAAGGACATTACATGCTGCTTAAGGGAAGCATAAATCAGCAAGACATAACAATCATAAATATCTATGCCCCGAACATTGGCTCATCCACGTACGTCAAACAAATCCTTCTCAATTCCAGAAATCAAATAGACCACAACACAATAATACTAGGCGATTCTAACACACCTCTCTCACCACTGGATAGATCGTCCAAACAAAAATTGAATAAAGAAACTATAGATCTCAACAACACAATCAACAATTTAGACTTAACGGACATATATAGAATATACCATCCAACAAGGAACGAATACACTTTCTTCTCAGCAGCACATGGATCCTTCTCTAAAATAGACCATATTTTATGCCACAAAGCTACTGTTAGCAAATACAAGAAGATAGAGATACTACCTTGTACTCTATCAGATCATAATGGATTGAAATTAGAAATAAATGACAGAATAAAAAACAGAAACTTCTCCAATACCTGGAGATTAAATAATATGCTATTATATGATGAATGGATAACAGAAGACATCAGGAGGGAAATAAAAAAATTCTTAGAAGTAAACAAGAACAAAGACTCATCATATCAAAATCTCTGGGACACTATGAAAGCAGTACTTAGAGGAAGATTCATTTCATGGGGTGCATTCAAAAAAAGAAGTAGAAATCAACAAATAAACGACTTAACACTACAGCTCAAAGCGCTAGAAAAAGAAGAGCAGACCAATACCAAAAGTATTAGAAGACAGGAAATAGTTAAAATCAGAGCCGAAATCAACGAAATCGAAACAAAAGAAACAATTGGAAAAATTAACAAAATAAACAGTTGGTTCTTTGAAAAAATAAATAAAATTGATAAACCCTTAGCCACACTAACAAAGAGAAAGAGGGAGAAAACTCAAATTACTAAAATTCTGAATGAACAAGGAAACATCAAAACAGACACGGGTGAAATACAAAACATAATTAGAAGCTATTTCGAAAATCAATACTCCAACAAAACAGAAAACCTAGAAGACATCAACAAATTTCTAGAGGCATATGAATTACCTAAACTGAACGAGGAGGACATACACAACTTAAATAAACCAATTTCAAGCAATGAAATAGAAGAGGTCATCAAAAGCCTACCAACAAAGAAAAGTCCATGACCAGATGGGTTCTCAGCCGAGTTCTACAAAACCTTTAAAGAAGAGCTCATTCCATTACTCCTCAAACTATTCCATGAAATAGAAGAGGAGGGAACCCTACCAAACACGTTCTATGAAGCCAATATCACCCTGATACCTAAACCAGACAGAGACACATAGAGGAAAGAAAATTTCAGACCAATATACTTAATGAACATCGACGCAAAAAATCTCAACAAAATTTTAGCAAATCGCATACAAATATATATTAAAAAGATAGTGCACCACGATCAAGTGGGTTTTATCCCAGGGATGCAAGGTTGGTTCAACATTCGGAAATCAATAAATGTCATTCACCATATCAAAAGACTTAAAGTCAAGAATCACATGATTATTTCAATAGATGCAGAAAAAGCATTCGATAAAATACAGCATCCCTTCATGCTCAAAACACTAGAAAAAATTGGGGTAGTGGTAACTTTCCTTAACATTATAAAGGCAATCTACGCTAAGCCCATGGCTAATATCATTCTAGATGGTGAAAAACTGAAAGCGTTCCCCCTAAAAACTGGAACAAGGCAGGGATGCCCTCTTTCACCGCTTCTATTCAACATCGTCCTTGAGACTCTAGCCAGAGCAATCAGACAAACCAAAGAAATTAAAGGGATACGAATAGGAAAAGAAGAACTCAAACTATCCCTGTTCGCTGATGACATGATCATATATTTAGAGGAACCTGGAAATTCCACCAGAAAACTTTTAGAACTCATAAGTGATTTCAGTAAAGTAGCAGGTTACAAGATCAATGCTCATAAATCCAATGCATTTTTATACATAAGTGATGAATCTTCAGAAAGAGAAATTAGGAAAACTACCCCATTCACAATAGCATCGAAAAAAAATAAAATACTTGGGAATCAATCTCACAAAAGAGGTGAAAGTCCTCTACAATGAGAACTACAGAACACTAAAGAAAGAAATTAAAGAAAACCTTAGAAGATGGAAAGATCTCCCATGTTCCTGGATAGGCAGAATTAATATTGTCAAAATGGCTATACTACCTAAAGTGCTATACTGATTCAATGCAATTCCAATTAAAATCCCAATGATGTACCTTGCAGAAATAGAGCAAGCAATTATGAAATTCATCTGGACGAATAAAAAACCTAGAATAGCTAAAGCAATCCTCAGTAGCAAGAGCAAAGCAGGGGGTATTGCAATACCAGATCTTCAACTCTACTACAAAGCAGTAGTAACAAAAACGGCATGGTATTGGTACCAAAATAGACAGGTAGATCAATGGTGCAGAATAGAGGACATGGACACAAACCCAAATAAATACAATTTTCTCATACTAGACATAGGTTCCAAAAATATGCAATGGAGGAAAGATAGCCTCTTCAACAAATGGTGCTGGGAAAACTGGAAAACCATATGCAATAGAATGAAATTAAAACCCTATCTCTCACCCTACGCAAAACTCAACTCAAAATGGATCAAGGACCTCGGAATCAGACCAGAGACCCTGCATCTTATAGAAGAAAAAGTAGGTCCAAATCTTCAACTTGTTGGCTTAGGATCAGACTTCCTTAACAGGACTCCCATAGCACAAGAAATAAAAGCAAGAATCAACAACTGGGATAGATTCAAACTAAAAAGCTTTCTCTCAGCAAAGGAAACTATCAGAAATGTGAAGAGAGAGCTTACGGAGTAGGAGAATATCTTTGCCAACCATACTTCAGATAGAGCGCTAATTTCCAGAATCTATAAAGAACTCAAAAAACTCTACACCAAGAATACAAATAATGCAATCAACAAATGGTCTAAGGAAATGAACAGACACTTCACAGAAGAAGATGTACAAGTAATCAACAGATATATGATGAAATGTTCAACATCCCTAGTAATAAGGGAAATGCAAATCAAAACTACCCTAAGATTTCATCTCACCCCAATTAGAATGGCGATTATCAAGAATACAAGCAACAGTAGGTGTTGGCGAGGATGTGGTGAAAAAGGAACACTCATACATTGCTGGTGGGGTTGCAAATTGGTGCAGCCACTCTGGAAAGCAGTGTGGAGATTCCTCAGAAAGCTTGAAATGGAACCACCATTTGACCCAGCTATCCCACTCCTTGGCCTATACCCAAAGGACTTAAAATCAGCATACTACAGAGATACAGCCACATCAATGTTCATTGCTGCTCAATTCACCATACCCAGATTGTGGAACCAACCTAGATGCCCTTCAGTTGATGAATGGATAAAGAAAATGTGGCATATATATACAATGGAATATTACTCCGCAATGAAGAATGATAAAATTATGGCATTTGTAGGCAAATGGACGAAATTGGAGAATATCATGCTAAGTGAGATAAGCCAATCTCAAAAAACTAAAGGACGAATGATCTCGCTGATAAGCGGATGAGGACATATAATGGGGGTGGGAGGAGTTAGCATTAGGTTTAGGGTTAGGTTTAGGGTTAGGGATAAGGAGAGCAGTAAGAATGAAGGAAAGAAGGACTGTATAGAGGGAAAAGAGGGGTGGGAGGGGTGGGGGGAAGGGAAAAAAAACATCATTGCCCTATGTAAACGTATGATTACACAAATGGTATGCCTTGAATCTATGTACAAATAGAGAAAAAACATGTATCCCATTTGTATACAATTAAAAATAAAAAAAATAAATAATTAATTAATTAAAAAGTAGTGGGGGTGTAGCTCAGTGGTAAAGTGCTCCTGGGTCCAATCCCCAGTACAAAATAAAACCTTTTGAGTCTAGCTCCTGGCATGACCTGCTTGATTCCCAATTTAAATTCTGGAGAAGGAAGGAATGAATGAATGAATAAACAAATCTGGTTGACATGAAAAAAAAAATGATTCTTGGTTGGCATCCATTTTCTTTCAGAGCTTGAAAAATATTGTTCCAGGCCCTTCTAGCTTTTAGGGTCTGCATTGAAAAATCTGCTGATATCCGTATTGGCTTCCCCCTGAATGTAATTTGGTTCTTTTCTCTCACAGCCTTTAAAATTCTGTCTTTATTTTGTATGTTAAGTATTTTCATTATAATGTGCCTTGGTGTGGGTCTGTTGTAATTTTGTGTATTTGGAGTCCTATAAGCCTCTTGGACTTGATTTTCCATTTCATTCTTCAGATTTGGGAAATTTTCTCATATTATTTCTTCAAATAAATTGTTCATTCCTTTGGTTTGTTTCTCTAAGCCTTCCTCAATCCCAATAATTCTCAAATTTGGCCTTTTCATGATATCCCATAGTTCTTGGAGATTCTGTTCATGATTTCTTACCATCTTCTCTGTTTGTTCAACTTTGTTTTCGAGGTTAAATATTTTGTCTTCAATATCTGAAGTTCTCTCTTCCATCTGTTCTATCCTATTGGTTATGCTTTCTATGGAGTTCTTAATTTGGTTTATTGTTTCCTTCATTTCAAGGATTTCTGTTTGTTTTTTTTTCAATATCTCTAACTCTTTATTGAAATGATCTTTTGCTTCCTGAATTTGCTCTGTTAACTGTCGATTGGTGCGATCGTTCAATACCTGCATTTGCTCTTTCATCTCATCGTTTGCTTCCCTAATCATTTTAATTATGTACATTCTGAACTCCCTTTCTGTCATTTCTTCTGCCATGCTGTCATTGGATTTTATTGATGAAACATCTAGATTTGTTTGGGGCATTTTCTTCCCTTGTTTTCTCATATTGTTCAGGAATCAGTGGGTCATTAAGATATTGCAGATTTCCTCTATCAACTTATAATGTCCCTGAAGATTGCTAGTATATCCCCTCTTGTCCTTCAGTAGCCTGAAGTCTTGGAGGAGGTTGATAATGCGGAGCTCCACGAAGAAGCTGCCTCTCTAGGGGTGGTAAACCTCAGGTGGCGTATATTCCCTGCTAGTGGGCAGAGGTGCCTCCACTTGTTGACCAATGGTCATCCTTAGGGGAACTAGACTGCGGGCTGAGGCAAGTCCTGTTTGTGCCTGTGTCTCTGGTTTTACCGTCCCTGTGGGAAAACCTCCCCCGGCTGGGAAGACTCACTCGGTGAGGACGTCTCGCTGGTCAGTTGCCCTCCTAGAGTTTCCCCTCAATCTACAACTACCGCCTGGGCTGGGCTGTCTTCCTCTTCAACGATCCCAGGGGCCCGGACCTACGTCCTTGGCCTGGGAGCCTCACCCTTCGCAGGTGAGTCTCCTTAGGCTGCGTCTCCCAGAGAATCTGCCCGCTGCCCTGGAAACTTCGCTCCGCCCCTAGGCGTGTCTCTGTGTGGCTCTTCCAGCAAGAAGCCACCTAGCTCCTGGGACCCTGCTCTGCACCAATCGCCTGGCTATGCAGCCCCTCCCCTGAACCACCACCTGGAGCCCTGTACAATAGCTTTGAGACCCAGAGACCCGCCACACACCTCCTCCTCCGGACAGCCGCCCGGTTTCCAACGCAGTCACTAGGAGTCCAAACAACTCACTTCGGGTCTCCTCCTCCCGCCAACCACACGTAGCCCTAGGCAGTCACTCCAAGTCCAAGTGACCCTCCCTGTTCCTCCTCCTCCTCCTTGGGGTAGCCCCCCGGGTGTTCAGGAGCGGTGGCTCCGAGACCAAGTGACTCACCACGCTCCTCCTCCAGGCAGGCCACCGGTGTTCAGGAGCGGTAGCTTTTAGTCCAATTAACTCACCACTCGCCTCCTCCTCTGGCAACCGCCTGTGGTTCTGATGCAGTCACTCCTAGACCAAGTGTCCCACCACTCTCCTCCTCCAGGCAGGCCACCAGTGTTCTGGAGCAGTTGTTCTGAGTTCAATCAGCTTGCCACGCAGCTCCCCTCTGGCAACTGCCTGTGGCTCTGATGCAGTCACTCCTAGGTCAAGCAACCCGCCACGCTCCTCCTCTTCCTCTGGGCAACTTCCCGGTGTTCAGGAGCACTCGCTCTGAGTTCAAACAGTTCACCACGCAGCTCCTCCTCTGTCAACTGCCTGTGGCTGTGATGCAGTCACTCCTAGACCAAGCGTCCCGCCGCGCTCCTCCAATTCCTCTGGGCAGTCCCCCTGGTGTTCAGAAGTGCTCACTCTGAGTTCAAACAGCTCACCACGCAGCTCCTCCTCTGGCAACTGCCTGTGGCTCTGATGCAGTCACTCCTAGACCAAGCGACCCGCCGGGCTTCTCCTCTTCCTCCAGGCAACCCCCCGGTGTTCAGAAGCCGTCGTTCTGGGTCTAAACAGCTCACCACGCAGCTCCTCCTCAGGCAGCTGCCCGGAGCTCCAGTGGTTGCTCGAGTCCAAGCGCTGTGCTGAGCCGCCTCCTCTACGATGATCCCAGTTGTCCGTGTTTACCGCTCCAGCGGGGGGAGGGGCATCTCGCCGAGCAACTCCACTTCACAAATTCCCTGCGTTCCGGGGCTACCGCCCCATCCGGGATGCCTCCCCAACAGGAGAGACTCACCCGGCAGCTTTGAGTTGGTCCCAAGTCTCTCACTATCTCCTCTTTTGAATCTTGCGTCCTGGAGCAACGTGAAATGCAGCCGCCCTCTAGTCCGCCCTTTGGTAGGCTTTTGATGACATCTTCCATTTTATTGCTCGAAATTGGTGTGTTTTAATTTTCTGTGTCCTCCTACATTAATTTGCGTAGGTCATATTTCTCTAGAAATTTGTTGATCTCTTTGTAATTTTCTATTTTACTAAATAGATTTTCAAAATAGTTTCTATCATCTGCATTTTATTAGTGTCAGTGGTAATATTTTATTTTCATCATAATTTTTATAATTTGAGTTTTCTCTCTTCTTAATCAGCTTGGCTAAATGTTTGTTACTTTTATTAATTTTCAAAGAAGCAACTTTTTGTTTCATTGACTTTTAATTTTCTGTTTCAATTTCATTGATTTTGGCACTGTTTTAGTTATTTTCTGTCTTCTACTGTTTTGGTATATATTTCTTCTTTTCTTAGGCTTTGAGATGTAATTCTGGGTTATTCTGGTTGGAATTTTCTATTATTTTAGTGAATGAATGCAATACAATAATCCTTCCTCTTAGAAGTTCCTTTGTAGTGTCCCAGTAATTGTGACATGCTGTGTCACTATTCTTATTTACCTCTATGTATTTTTTTTAATTTCATCCCTGGTTTTTTCATCTTTCCATTAGTTATTTGATAGTGTAGTATTTATTGTCCAGTTGCCAGGGTAGTCTGCCTTCTTTTTTTTAATTTTATCATTGATTTCTCATTTCCTTCTTTTATGTTCTGATATAATCCAAGGTGTTACAGCTAGAGTTTGCATTCACACAGAGTTGTTTTGTGGTTTAAAATATGATCTATTTTAGTGAAGTATTCATGTACTATTGAGAAAAAAGTGTATTCAGTCACTAATGGATGAAATATTCTATTTGTCAGTTATGCCTGAATTATTAATTGTATTGCTTATTTCTAAACCTTTATTTAGATTTTGATTGGAGGCTCTATCAGTTGTTGATAGGGATGTATTAAAAATCACCCAGTACTATTGTGTTTTGGTTTATTTGATTCTTGATATTGAGAAAGGTTTGATATATGTAGATGGTCCATTTTGGGGGTCTTGGCTATTTATAATTGGTATGTCTTATTGATGTAAAATTCCCTTAAGCAGTATGATATTACATTCTTTGTTCCTTTTTATTATCTTTGACTTCAAGTTCACTCTATCTGTTTTAAGAATATTAAAACCTTCTTGTATATGACTTCCAAGTGAATGATATTTGTATTGCATCCTTATACCTTAAATTGTGAATGTCTTTGACCATGAGGAGAGTCATTTGGAGATAGCTTATTGTTGGGTCTTCCTTTCTAATCCAATCTTACAGACTATGTCTTTTGATTGATGAGTTGTGGCATTTACATTCAATGTTATTATTGGATATGATTTTTATTTCCTATTATTTTGAGTTATTTCTCATTTGTAATTTTTTTAATAAGGCTATTTCAAGTTCCTTTGATCACCTGTTTTATACACGTCCCCAAAACAGGCACACACACATTGGCCATGTTTTGTTCATGATTTAGCCTCAACAGTTTAGAGTCCTAAAGTTGTCATTAGGTCAGTCATCAGAAACTTCTTCCTCATGGATCTTCAATCTCAGTTTTTTTTAGCTTTAATTTGTTTCCAATCTGCCTACAAATGGCTCCTTCATTTGCTAGACAGAGATGTGAGCAGAAAGTATTCACAAAATTGGGATCTCCACTATCAGGTTTTCTTCTTTCTGGCATTACCTCTCACTTTCCATGATGTGGGGATTAACTCTCTGTTTTCTGGATCTTCATGAACCCAGACTAGGTTTCTTTAAAGATGTTTTTACCCTGCTCCACCCTGTGGCCTCTCCTCAAGCAAAAAGAGGAAGGAAAACCTGTGTCCTTCCCAATGCCATGACGTTGCCTTTTGCAAAGTGTTAAATGGACCTTTATTCTCTGTCCTGACTTAGTCTTTCTTTAGTGTTTTCAGGTAGGATTACTTTTGTTCCTTTGTCTAGAGTTTATAATTGTCTCTGTGTATGTGCTGGAGATAGAGATGAAGAAACTCATCCACACTAAGAAATACATTTATAGAGCTCTCTTTTTATATTAAAATGGTGTGAAAAATCTATGAACCTTCTTGTGAAAATTAAACACATGACACTCCAAAATTCTTGGCACTATGTTCTAAAGTCCTAATGTCCTGTCCATCTTTCTAACTTCTTCCTATTTTTCTAATTATATATCTTTTCCCATAAAAACCCATCTTCATTTTTGTTCAATGCACTCTGCCAGATGTTCCATCTCTTGAAATCTGCCTCACCACAGCAGCATGGCTTCTTTACTTAGCATGTTTCCACGGGCTTCCCCTCAGTCACCCTTTCTCTGCTCCACCATGTCTATGGCCAGCAGTTGCCATGCAGTGCATGTTGTTTTTCAGTTGTCAGGTCAAGTGTAGACTACTGAAATGGTAAGTTCCAATGTCATACAAAGGTAAGGAAAAGATCACATGAGAACTTTTTCAGATTATTTGTCAAGAAAACCGAAATGTGCTTCCTTGAGTGGTGAGATCTGAAGATCATTTTCAAAAGATATTCTAGTCTGCCTTTAGCTGTGCTATTGAGGATCAGGAAAATGAATTAAGTAACCTGGAAATAATGAACTGTTATATGTAAATTACTTGACTGTTGTGAACTTCAAATCATTTTTCATTTTGAGAAAGTTTATTTTATTGTGAATGAGTTTCTTTTGGGAGGGAAAGTTAAGAAAATATCCAAGAAAAATGTTTTTAAAGCATTTGAGCAAGCTTATCTATTATAGGAGTCACAACATGAATATTTTAATGTCCCTGTGCACTAGATGAATACTCATCAAGTATGCAAAAATTTTCAGAGGAAAGAGGGAACTAAAATATTTATGAAAGAAAATATCCTCATCTCAGTAACTATCTTATAAAATAATAGTAGAATATTTAAGAACCAGTACCGTTACAATTGTGTTTTCTTTTTGCATTCATCTCTCCTGTATTATTTCATTCTGTTTATGATCTTGATATATTTTATTCTTCTGACAAGGTATGACGTGAATATTTTGAGTAATAGTTCATCTTCAGTACATGCATGTTACAAGTAATGAAGCATCTGTGATTATTTTATAAGAGAAAACAGCATTCATTATTGTTTATCAAAGATAATTTGGATGACATTCTCTGTCAAAGTAAGCAGTGCATAGTCTTTAGTGTTGTTCAGTCTTCAATTGTTAAAGACAAATTAAAAACAAAGCAAAACTATAGTATTATTTCTAACAAACTGAGTTAGAATATTCTAATGTACCACATAAAAGACTATGTTTGAATAACACAAGAAACTAAAATTAATTTGAAATCATGTAAAATATTAAAGCTTTCAGTTAATACATTTTGTAGTGCCATATTTATTGAATCACATTTGTGCTATATGATATTGATCAATCTCTTTAAGAACTATAAGAAAGCTGTTACAAATATCTTCTGCACTATATATTGCTCAGGGATACCCCTTTCCATGTATCAATACTAAACTTATTTATGTAATTCAAAAATCCTCATGCTGTCTCCATACTTAAATGTTTATTTATTGTAAAGAAAGTATATTTATTAATTTGTTTTTCATTTTGCAGCCACTCTGGCATAAAAAATAAGAATATCTCATGAGTAAAAGCTGCAGTGCAATTCACACAGTGGTTATTTTGGATCACTCAAACCCCTCCATTATTCATTTTTCTTCCAAAACATCCCCACATTCCCACAGTAGTACCATATAATTAAAAACATTTAGTCCCTGGAATGTATGGTTCAGATCAAGACATCATTTGAGTACTTTCAAATAATGCAAAGATCTTCATGTAAGAAACATATTTTGTGGTCACAGTTACCTTAAAAAGTAATTATATTCAGGGACTAGCCTGCTTGCTTTGGATGATGTGTGCTGGGCTATAACAAGTTGTTGCTTTTGTTTTCTGTGTACAGTTGCTTGCTTTCAATTAGTAGATCCTGAAATAGATTTTCTTGCATGTCTAGAATAAAATTATTTTATCAAAAATAAAATAATAGCAACTATCAAAGTTATTTCCATGGCACTAGTGTAAATGAAGGCTTTCCTGTTTCTGTCATTATTATTTTTCTCCCTTCTCCTTTTTACATGGAGTACTCAAATGTTTTACACTTTTGCTACATCTGAATCTGATAATATCTGAAACTCATTATTCCACTACCCAACCCTGTAGTTAAAATCTAACATTATTAATCTGATTCTTGGGAAATATTTAGCTAAACAGACAATCTTTATATTTTTCACTCAGTAATAAAATTATACATGGGAAGGACTTTTTCTGTCCTCTCTAGGAAGTTTTTGAACATGTATTTTTAAAAGTTTTTTTAAAGATGTATTTAATATATTAATGTAATTCACTTAAATATATCAAAAGTATCTTTTCTGCATTATCGGTAGAACAATTAAAATTTAATTAAAGTTAAAATTTTTTGAGATAATAAATGCTTATTACTTTCTGTCATAGGCAACTAACAACTTTAATTTTTTAAAAAATATATTTAATATGTACTGACTTAACCATTATTGTATTTGTTATTATTAAAATACTTGATGTTGTTTTGCATCCATCACCATTATCTGTCTGTGAGGATTCTTTTATCTTGTAAAACTGAAGATCTGTACCACGTAATCAGTAATTCTCATTTCACTTCTTCCACCAGCAGCTACCATTTCTATTTTCTTTTACTATGATATTCATGACAATTATTGAATTATTTTATATTCTTTTCTCCTACTAAGTCTTTGAAATTTAATATGTATTTCACATTATGGCACAACTCAGTTTGCACTAACTTCTTTCAGGTATTCATTAGCCACAATTGGCTATGGACTGCTGTTTCAAATAGCCCGACTCTATGCTATAATGTATACTGAATCCATATAAAACTGATCTGTTAGTATGTGTTATAAATCATTTCTGCTTTCTTCATATTATTCTTATTTGTTATTATGAAAAATAGGCAGGTTCCAATTTTCAAAAAATTTG
>NW_025920792.1:0-22410 GCF_902686445.1 Sciurus carolinensis | reverse complement strand
GAGGAGCGCAGGTGAACGCGGTGGCTAGGAGTGACTGCATCAGTGCCACAGGTGGTTGCCAGAGGAGGAGCTGCGTGGTGAACTGTTTGAACTCAGAGCGAGCACTCCTGAACACCGGGAGGTTGCCCGGAGGAGGAGGAGGAATGCAGCGGGACGCTTGACCTAGGAGTGACTGCATCAGAGCCACAGGCAGTTGCCAGAGGAGGAGCTGCGTGGCGAGCTGTTTGAACTCAGAACAACTGCTCCAGAACACTGGTGGCCTGCCTGGAGGAGGAGAGCAGTGGGACACTTGGCCTAGGAGTGACTGCATCAGAGCCTCGGTGGTTGCCAGAGGAGGAGGCGAGTGGTGAGTTGACTGGACTAAAAGTGACCGCTCCTGAACACTGGTGACCTGCCTGAAGGAGGAGCGTGGTGAGTCACTTGGTCTCGGAGCCACCACTCCTGAACACCCGGGGGGCTACCCCGAGGAGGAGGAGGAGGAACAGGGCGGGTCACTTGGACTTGGAGTGACTGCCTAGTGCTACGGGTGGTTGGCGGGAGGAGGAGACCTGAAGTGAGTTGTGTGGATTCCTAGTGACTGCGTCAGAAACCGGGTGGCTGTCTGGATGAGGAGGTGTGTGGCGGGTCTCTGGGTCTCGGAGCTATTGTACGGGGCTCCAGGTGGTGGCTCAGAGGAAGGGCTGCATAGCCAGGCGATTGGTGCAGAGCAGGGTCCCAGGAACTAGGTGGCTTCTTGCTGGAAGAGCTGCTCAGAGACACACCTAGGGGCGAAGCGAAGTTTCCAGGGCGGTGGGCAGATTCTCTGGGAGAGGCAGCCTAAGGAGACTTGCCTGCAGAGGGTGAGGCTCCCAGGCCCAGGACGTAGGTCTGGGCCCCTGGGATCATTGCAGAGGAAGACAGTCCAGCCCAAGTGGTAGTTGTAGATTGAGGGGAACCTCTAGGAGGGGAACTGACCAGGGAGACGTCCCCACCAAGTGAGTCTTCCCGACCGGGGGAGGTTTTCCCACAAGGATGGTAAAACCAGAGACACAGGCACAAACAGGCCTTGCCTCAGCCTGCAGTCTAGTTCCCCATTGGATGACCATTGGTCAACAAGTGGAGGCACCTCTGCCCACTAGCAGGGAATATACACCACCTGAGGGTCACCACCCCTAGAGAGGCAGCTTCTTCGTGGAGCTGTGCATTATCAACCTCCTCCAAGACTTCAGGCTACTGAAGGATAAGAGGGGATATACTAGCAATCTTCAGGGACATCATAAATTGATAGAGGAAATCTGCAATATCTTAATGACCCACTGATTTCTGGACAATATGAGAAAACAAGGGAAGAAAATGCCCCAAACAAATCTAGATGTTACATCAATAAAATTCAACAACAGCATGGCAGAAGAAATGACAGAAAGGGAGTTCAGAATGTACATAATTAAAATGATTAGGGAAGCAAACGATGAGATGAAAGAGCAAATGCAGGCATTGAATGATCGCACCAATCGACAGTTAACAGAGCAAATTCAGGAAGCAAAAGATCATTTCAATAAAGAGTTAGAGATATTGAAAAAAAACCAAACAGAAATCCTTGAAATGAAGGAAACAATAAACCAAATTAAGAACTCCATAGAAAGCATAACCAATAGGATAGAACAGCTGGAAGACAGAACTTCAGATATTGAAGACAAAATATTTAACCTCGAAAACAAAGTTGAACAAACAGAGAAGATGGTGAGAAATCATGAACAGAATCTCCAAGAACTTTGGGACATCATGAAAAGGCCAAATTTGAGAATTATTGTAATTGAGGAAGGCTTAGAGAAACAAACCAAAGGAATGAACAATCTATTTGAAGAAATAATATCAGAAAATTTCCCAAATCTGAAGAATAAAATGGAAAATCAAGTCCAGGAGGCTTATAGGACTCCAAATACACAAAATTACAATAAACCCACACCAAGGCACATTATAATGAAAATACCTAACATAAAAAATAAAGACAGAATTTTAAAGGCTGTGAGAGAAAAGAACCAAATTACATTCAGGGGGAAGCCAATACGGATATCACCAGATTTTTCAATCCAGACCCTAAAATCTAGAAGGGCCTGGAACAACATTTTTCAAGCTCTGAAAGAAAATGGATGCCAACCAAGAATCTTATACCCAGCAAAACTTACCTTCAAATTTGATGATGAAATAAAATCATTCCATGATAAACAAAAGCTAAAAGAATTTGCAAAAAGAAAACCAGCATTACAGAACATTCTCAGCAAAATATTTCATGAGGAAGAGATAAAAAACAAAGAAGCAAATCAGCAAAGGGAGGAATTATCCTAAAGGAACTGTCAAATAAAGGAGGAACCAAGATGTGTCAAAAATTTTAAATATGAACCAAATGACTGGGAATACAAATCATATCTCAATAATAACCCTGAATGTTAATGGCCTGAATTCATCAATCAAAAGACATAGACTGGCAGATTGGATTAAAAAGAAAGATCCAACAATATGTTGCCTGCAAGAGACTCACCTCATAGAAAGAGATACCCATAGACTAAAGGTGAAAGGATGGGGAAAAACATACCATGCACATGGACTCAGCAAAACAGCTGGAGTATCCATCCTCATTTCAGATAATGTGGACTTCAAGCCAATGTTAGTCAGAAGGGATAAAGAAGGACATTTCATACTGCTTAAGGGAAGCATAAATCAGCAAGATATAACAATCATAAACATCTATGCCCCAAACAGTGGCTCATCCTTGTATGTTAAACAAATCCTTCTCAATTTTAGAAACCAAATAGACGATAAAACAATAATACTAGGTGATTTTAACATGCCTCTTTCACCACTGGACAGATCTTCCAAACAAAAATTGAACAAAGAAACCATAGATCTCAATAACACAATCAATTATTTAAATTATATTTATAGAATATACCATTCAACCAAGAGCAAATACACTATCTTCTCAGCAGCACATGGATCCTTCTCTAAAATAGACCATATATTATGCCACAAAGCTAATGTCAGCAAATACAAGAAGATAGAGACACTACCTTGTATTCTATCAGATCATAATGGATTGAAGTTACAAATTAATGACAGAATAAAAAACAGAAACTACTCCAACACCTGGAGATTAAATAATATGCTACTATTTGATGAATGGATAACAGAAGATATTAGGAAGGAAATTTAAAAATTCTTAGAGGTAAACGAGAACAAAGAAACATCATATCAAAATCTCTGGGACACTATGAAAGCAGTACTTAGAGAAGATTTATTTCATGGAGCGCATTTAATAAAAGAAGTAAAACTCAAAAAATAAATGACCTAACACTACAGCTCAAAGTCCTAGAAAAAGAAGAACAGACCAAAACCAAAAGTAGTAGAAGACAGGAAATAGTTAAACTGAGAGCTGAAATCAACGAAATTAAAACGAAAGAAACAATACAAAAAATTGACAAAATAAATAGTTGGTTCTTCAAAAAAAAAACAAAATTGATAAACCTTTAGCCACACTAACAAAGAGAAGACGAGAGAAAACCCAAATCACTAAAATTCGGAATGAACAAGGAAATATCACAACAGACGCGACTGAAATACAAAACATAATTAGAAGCTATTTTGAAAATCTATACTCCAACAAAATAGAAAATTTTGAAGACATCAACAGGTTTCTAGAGACATATGAATTGCCTAAACTGAATGAGGAGGACATACACAATTTAAATAGACCAATTTCAAGTAATGAAATAGAAGAAGTCATCAGAAGCCTTCCAACAAAGAAAAGTCCAGGACCAGATGGGTTCTCAGCTGAGTTCTACAAAACCTTTAAAGAAGAGCTCATTCCAATACTTCTCAAAGTATTCCATAAAATAGAAGAGGAGGGAACTCTCCCAAACTCATTCTATGAAGCCAATATTACCTTGATTACTAAACCAGACAGAGACACATCAAGGAAAGAAAATTTTAGACCAATATCCTTAATGAACATTGACGCAAAAATTCTCAACAAAATTTTAGCAAATCGCATACAAAAACATATTAAAAAGATAGTGCACCATGATCAAGTGGGTTTCATCCCAGGGATGCAAGTTTGGTTCAACATCAGGAAATCAATAAATGTCATTCACCATATCAATAGACTTAAAGTCAAGAATCACATGATTATTTCAATAGATGCAGAAAAAGCATTTGATAAAATACAGCATCCCTTCATGCTCAAAACACTAGAAAAAATAGGGATAGTGGGAACATTCCTTAACATTGTAAAGGCCATCTACGCTAAACCCATGGCTAATATCATTCTAAATGGTGAAAAACTGAAAGCATTTTCTCTAAGAACTGGAACAAGGCAGGGATGCCCTCTTTCACCACTTCTATTCAATATCATCCTTGAAACTCTAGCCAGAGCAATTAGACAGACCAAAAAAATTAAAGGGATACGAATAGGAAAAGAAGAACTCAAACTATCCCTATTTGCTGATGATATGATGGTATACTTAGAGGAACCTGGAAATTCCACCAGAAAACTTTTAGATCTCATAAGTGAATTCAGTAAAGTAGTGGGATATAAGATCAATGCACATAAATCTAAGGCATTTTTATACATAAGCAATGAATCTTCAGAAAAAGAAATTAGGAAAACTACCCCATTCACAATAGCTTCGAAAAAAATAAAGTATTTGGGAATCAATCTCACAAAAGAGGTGAAAGACCTCTACAATGAGAACTACAGAACACTAAAGAGAGAAATTCAAGAAAACCTTAGACGATGGAAAGATCTCCCATGTTCTTGGATAGGAAGAATTAATATTGTCAAAATGGCCATACTACCAAAAGTGCTATACAGATTCAATGCAATTCCAATTAAAACCCCAATGATGTACCTTACAGAAATAGAGAAAGCAATTATGAAATTCATCTGGAAGAATAAAAAACCCAGAATAGCTAAAGCAATCCTTGGCAGAAAGAGTGTAGCAGGGGGTATCGCAATACCAGATCTTCAACTCTACTACAAAGAAATAGTAACAAAAATGGCATGGTATTGGTACCAAAATAGAAAGGTGGATCAATGGTACAGAATAGAGGACATGGACACAAACCCAAATAAATACAATTTTCTCATACTAGACAAAGGGGTCAAAAATTTGCAATGGAGGAAAGATAGCCTCTTCAACAAATTGTGCTGGGAGAATTGGAAATCCATATACAACAGAATGAAACTAAACCCATTCTCTCACCATGCACGAAACTAAACTCAAAATGGATTAAGGATCTTGGAATCAGACCACAGATCTTGCATCTTATACAAGAAAAATTAGGTTCAGAGCTTCAACATGTCGACTTAGGACAAGACTTCCTCAACAGGACTCCCATAGCACAAGAAATAAAAGCAAGAATTAATAACTGGGATAGATTCAAACTAAAAAGCTTTCTCTCATCAAAGGAAACTATCAGCAATGCGAAGAAAGAGCCTACAGAGTGGGAGAAAATTTTGCCAATCATACTTCAGATAGAGCGCTAATCTCCAGAATCTATAAAGAACTCAAAAAACTCTACACCAAGAATGTAAATAATCCAATTGACAAATGGGCTAAAGAAATGAATAGACACTTCACAGAAGAAGATCTACAAGCAATCAACAAACATATGGAAAAATGTTCAACATCTCTAGTAATAAGAGAAATGCAAATCAATACCACCCTAAGATTCCATCTCACCCCAATTAGAATGGCGATTATCAAGAATACTAGCAACAACAGGTGTTGGCGAGGATGTGGGGAGAAAGGTACACTCTTACATTGCTGGTGGGGCTGCAAATTAGTGCAGCCACTCTGGAAAGCAGAATGGAGATTCCTTAGAAAACATGGAATGGAACCACCATTTGACCCAGCTATCCCACTCCTTGGCCTATACCCAAAGGACTTAAAATCAGCATACTACAGAGATACCACCAATCAATGTTCATAGCTGCTCAATTCACAATAGCCAGATTGTGGAACCAACCTAGATGTCCTTCAATTGATGAATGGATAAAGAAAATGTGGTATATATATATATACAATGGAATATTACTCAGCCATAAAGAATGATAAAATTATGGCATTTGCAGGCAAATGGATGAAACAGGAGAATATCATGCTAAGTGAGATAAGCCAATCTTAAAAAACCAAAGGAAGAATGATATCACTAATAAGTGGATGATGACACATAATGGGGGGTGGGAAGGGTTAGTGTTGGGGTTGGAGTTGGGTTTAGGGAGGGGGGCTGGAATGGAGTAAGGAAGGACTGTATAGATGGAGGGGAGGGTGGGAGGGGAGGGGGGAAGGGAAAAAGTGGCAGAATGAATCAAACAACATTACCCTATGTAAATTTATGATTACACAAATGGTATGCATTTACGCCAAGTACAACAGAGAAACAACATGTATCCCATTTGTTTACAAGAAAAAAAAAAAGAAAAAAAAAAAGACATAGTCCTCATTCCACAGAGCCTGAAGCTAAGACTCATGGAGGAAAAGTGACCTGGTCCAGATTTGAGGTTTGGTTGTGGCTCAGTGGGGTTCCCACTCTATGCCTCTCCACTAGAGACTTTGTCTTTGGGGAGGGTAGAATTGTGAGGTGTACCTCTCAGCACTGCCTGAGTGTTAGACTTTCCTGCTCCCCTTATGCTGACCTGGTTGTCCAAGGGTTAATCTTGGTCTCAAATGACCTGTGTGGCAGTAATAAAAACCACTGTACATTAATCATATCTTCTTACTCTCTATCATTGATACTTTGATATCTCTGGGTCTTACTGATCCAGTAGGGACTTTCCTCCACCCACAGACTTAGATAATTCCTATAGATGGCAAACAATGCTCACCTGAGTAGGCTTTTCAAATGTGAGCCAGTCAAGGCACAGCCCATGCTCTCAACAGTCTCCTTTACTGAAATTGCATTCCCTGGGACATCATCCACCTGTCCTAATCCGCCTTGGATCAGACAACTGATTTTAAGGGTCAGCACTGTGTACCAGAGCCTACTGAAATTATTTAAGTCAGTCAATCCAAAATCTTTCTGCCCCACCCTAAATATTTCCTCTAATGGAAAGTACACTAAGGGCTCTTGCTCACATTTTCCTCTCCATCCCTCTGTCTCTGACTGACCCCAGTGCTACAACCCCAATGTGGAACTCATACCATATGTTGCCCCCTTTAACTGGGAAGAGAACATGACAAGCTACCTCTTCAGTTGCAGCTTCCTCTCAACTTTCAGACTTGCCATTCCTAAACAATAATGAAGACTATGTTTTAAAACACACATATTTTATGGACTTGGAGATTTGACACTGAACTTTGCAGATACTCTGAGGTATGGGATTCACCCAATGATAGGCTGCCTCTTCCTCTCCCCTTCAAATAGATTGACTTGTCTATTTTCTTGTTTACATGGTAGATTATTTTTTGTACTAGGAATTGAACCAGGGGTGCTTAACCACTGGGAAACATCCACAAACCTTTTTTATTTTTTATTTTTTTATTCTGATACAGGGTCTTGCTAAGTTGCTCAGAGCCTCACTAAGTTGCTGAGGCTGGCTCCAAACATGAGATCTTCCTGCTTCTTCTTCCCAAGTTGCTGGAATTACAGGCATATGCCATTTTTCCTGGCTACATGATAGATCTCTTAAAACATCACATGGATCATGGCAGTCACATGCTTAAGATATTACCATGACACTCCAGAGACCAAGGTTCTTATAGCCTGGAAGGTCCTTCACCCTGCAGAAATGTAGACCTTACCCTATTTCACCAATATTTGGTGATCCTGGACACTTCCAGGTCTCATCAAATAGTAGACCTATTTCAGCTATCTGTAGCACTTTCCCCCACTAATCCCCACAGCACAAACCCTCACCTCTCTCACATCTTTGCTCAAATGCCACCTTCTCAGTGGGGATACCCTGTATTCCTTGGCCTATTCTCCTTGATGCCATCACAATTATCACCCTTAAATATAAAATATAATTCATTAATTTTGCTTATTGCTCTTTCTTTCTTCTTCCTCTTTATACCTTCCTGCAATTACTTGTCAGCTCCACAGACTGCAAACTTTGGTCCCTTGATAGATTCCAAGGACCTAGAAAAGGAAATGGCACAGAGTAGAACTAAAACAAATATTATTGAATGAATGAATGTCTTCATAACACTTTGTGTAACAAAAAGTTCCTCTGTTAAAAGAGAGTTTGAAAAAAAAACCTTGCCTATGGTAACTTGATCCTCTTCATACTATCTGAGGTAAAGCACATTGGTAAAAATAAGTTTTGGAGGAGGTTGTCCAGCAAGGACCCTGAGAAGAGTCAAGTGAATATTGCTTGTGTTCTGGTCAAGATGGAGACTCAGAATATGAAATATAATCATCCAACCACCAAGAAAATGAAATCTGGGAGAAAAGGCCATTATCTGAGTGGTTAAATGAGGCCTGGTGATGGATCATTTAGGAAGTAAAGCAGTCTATTTTCAAGAGGCAAGAAACACATGGAAGTAACATGTTAGATGTTCAGAGAACCCTTCACCCTTAGTTCTGGTTAAAAATGTTTTGAAACGTGTAGTTTGCATAGTATGAGGTGGGCAGTGTGGTTTGTTCAAATGGAAAAGAATATTCTGTAGGGTCAAGGAGGAGACAGAGGCAACTTTGACAAGAATAGTATTAGTTACCAGGTTCATTGAGTAGCACTGGTGATGTTTTTATAAGTGCTCTGGAGGAAAATAAGCCCAGTAGACAGCAATGCAGCTTGTGGCCTTGGAACTTCCCAAATAGTGGCATGTCAGGACAATGGAGGCAGACATCAGATGTCTTCAGGGTTGAGCATGTGGGTAGAGAGGTGGTAAATAAGCCACACTGTGGCAGACCCTGGAAATTCATCAAAGGAAAAATAAAGTGGAGAGGTCAGCTCTCATCCACAGAAAGGACTGAGGAGGCACTCTGCACTGCTGCTGGATCACCTCAGCCATCACAAGGAAGGAAATCCAGCCATCAGAACACATAGGTCATTATTCCTTAAATTTCTGAAATGCCTCCTCTTTCCTCTTCCACTGTTCTCCCTCCCTAGCCTGCCCCCTTGGACCAGATGTTCCTCTTAATTTTCTCTGTCCCCTATTATAACTCTGTGTTTTTTAACATCATCATGCCTTCCACTGCTAGTACCACCACATCATGAATTTTCTGCACCCATTAACTTCCTGTGATGGGCAAGACCTTGGGCACAGGGTTATGCCACATGCATCCAAGATGGCAACTGGCAGAGAGCCAAAGGGCATGCTGAAAGCACCTTGAGAAAAACAGGAAGTGTTTACCATGGGCTGTATGATAATTAGTTCAGCCACCTAGTGCGTGGACAGATATATCTTACATGTATGCTTGAGCTTGTGATTGCATGACCTTTAATAGGATTGGATGGACATGTCTGATTACAATTGCTTATGCATGAGACTGCTTATATATTGAGGGTGTTATCTGAAAAAAGCGGAAGCTGCTTCTTGAACTTCTGAAGAGTACGTGTCGTTTGTCCCGCTGGTGCTGATAACGCCAATGTCGCGGGTTTGTTCCCCATACGAGCCACCACTTGCTGCTTGCCACCGACCAGCGGGACAAACGACACATATTCTTCAGAGGTTCATGAAGCAGCTTCCGCTTTTTTCAGATAACACCCTCAATATATAAGCAGTCTCATGCATAAGCAATTGTAATCAGATATGTCCATCCAATCCTATTAAAGGTCAAGCGATCACAAGCTCAAGCATACATGTAAGATATATCTGTCCACCCACTAGGTGACTGAACTAATTATCAGACAGCCAATGGTAAACGCTTCCTGTTTTTCTCAAGGCGCATTCAGCATGCCCTTTGGCTCTCTGCCAGTCGCCATCTTGGATGCATGTGGCATAAATTTGGACCCCGGGTCTCGCTTGCCACATTTCCAACTCAGAAACCTCCTTCTCTAGAGGTCTTCCCCAATCATGCACCTGGCCATGGCTCCTCAGCAATAATGCAAGGTCTCTACTTAGACCACCAAAAAACTCATGTTAACATGATCTGTTTAATGTTTATATTGTGTACCATGATCTTGCAAAAGCAAGTGTTGCTTCTGACACTATACATGCTCAATGGTTACTATATTTATGGAATAAATGCATGGAGTGTATGGGGAGCAGATCAACTCCCAACCACAAGCAGACCCAAAGAACAATAAATAAATGACTTCTCCATAGATGCACAAACACATTCTCACACTCTCTCTCAACTCTAATCCCAATACTCTGTGCACTTGCTTATTTGCAGCTTGGGAGTTAGCACTTTTTGTACATGTATGTTCTGCTCTTATCAATTTCATAATGCTTGAAATAGAAAGGACAGAACCCTAATTGGTGGAGAAGTTTTAATTTTGTCTTCGTATATCTGATTATTTTCATTTTTATCCCTTTTTTCCACATTCTTTTTCTTCTTCCCCTGCTTCTTCAGTTTTCTGTATCTCTGTCAAAGTTCATGGCAACAAATTAGAATGGGCCACTCTGGCAAATGGATATTTTATAGTTGAAAACAATTGAGAAGAAGAGGGGATGAACTCTTATCCCTCCCCAGCTACTAAAAACATCACAAGTGTCCCTGGAAGGCATTCCTCCAACTCTCACTTCCTTTGTGGGGAATTCCCAGATGACAGCTGTCAAGTTTGCTACTGAGGACACAATGGCACTGGACACACCAAAACCCTGGAGCTGAGCCTCGACAACCATTAGTTGCTCTGTACAGCTGCCTTCCCACAACTTCTTACACTAGATATTCAGTGTCTTTCTTGTGTCTTGTCATCTCTTTTTAAAAACTTCATCCTTTTTCCAACTGGTATAAAAACTTTCCAAGCATAGCTATTTCTTTTGGGGCTTTCTTCCCATAAAGTCCCCACCCCAACTCTTTCCAGGTAAATCATTTAATATCAAATAAAATTGTGGACTGGAGGTGTAGCTGAGTCATAGTGCACTTGGTTAGCATGTGTGGGGCACTGAGTTCAATTTTCAGCACCACATATAAATAAATAAAGATTCACTGCCAATTAAAAATTAAAAAATTAAAAATAAAGTTGTATGTTATTTTTTGCCTTGACATAATACCTGTTAGTTCATTTTGTAGACTCAACCAGAGAACTTAAGGATGTGGAGGAAATTTTTTACCCTACCCTACAATGTCAGTGCTCTTTTGGTTAATCTACAGAGGGACTAGTTAATGGAAAATAGATCCTTAGAGAAATACACTAGGAATAAATTTGTTGCAAAGTAAAATGGAAATAGAATATTTTGAGACTGATTTTCTACAAGATGACTCCTCTACAGAACAACTGATACTTGTGACAATGTGATTCCTGCTTACTGATTGGCATGGATTTGTGTGTACAGAATTTCCCCATATCAGTGCACATTGTGCATCAAGAAAGACTATATTCAGGAATGTGATAGGCCTCAGGTGCCTCAAGGGGAGAGAAGTACTGAAGCATCAGACCCACCTGTTGAAGGACTTCACACACAGGCAATGTGAGAGACTCATGTAAGGGGTACTATGATAAAACTTCTCTTTCATATTTGTGCCTGAAGATGGTAAGAGGACTTTGGAGCTGGAAAATGTTTGGCTCTCCATGTGGGTTTGAGTCAGCCTCTGTAGCCATGACCTCTGGTCTGGAGCACTTTTCTCATAGTCAACCTGGGTCTTTGAACCCTAAATATTCAGTCTTCCTCCATGCCATAGTCCCCTCACCTCTCTTCTTGTGTGGCCTTCAATATACATAGCTGCAACTAGCAAAGCAGAATGGACTTTTAACTTAATAACAGGGAGAGAACAGGCAGCCCCAGAGAAGATGGAAAGCTCATTCAACTGCAGGCATGTGTCAGTCTTATTTTAGTTTACTAGAACAAGTGTGTAGGGCCACAGTAGCCTAATATCTCAAAGCAACTTCAGTGAAAATTGTGGTAGGTGACATTTAAGAAATGATTTAGCTGTGCCAGTACTGTGCTTACTGCTTGGTGTGTACTGGCCATTGTAAATAGACCTTACAGAAGCACATGGGAGATTTTAGATCACCACTGTGTGTATGGAAACCAAAGGTTAAGAGGTGTACAGAGTGGCCCAGGAAAAAGAATCCTGCCTGATATCAATGCCTGGAGAACTGTGTCTTTGAGTGGGCTGTAGAGATGCCTAAACATGCAGCTACTTCCTCTAGATTTAGTCTGTGTAACTAATAAAACACTTGATTAGAAGCCATTATTGTACATTCTGATACTTGCATCCAAAGTGGTCCTACTGGGCATCTGAAGTCATTGCTGTCTCTCACCTTGTTTGTTAATAACTTCCCAATTTGTTACAGCTTTAGCATCCCTCCTTCTGTACACTTGTTTAAGTGGCATTCCTGATATTTTGGAAGTGTGGCCCATTCCTTGATCCTTTTCATCTCCTGGAACAGGTCCTCACTATCCAGAATTCCCCACCCATTTTCTAGTTATGCTGAGCCACTTGCCTTGCTTTAATTTCCTTCAAAGCACATATCATGATACACCCTTCCCTATGTATATATTTTTTCTCATCTCTAGTGTCTCAGGACAATGTCTCATTTGGGGTATGGGCTTCATCTGCCTGATGTAAACTAAGTATCCCATTTATCTGCTAGTTAAAATAAAGTAGTAAAACCAAAATGAAGAGTCTGCCTTTCTGTGGGTAACTGTTCTGCAGGGGCATCCTGAATTCCATCCAGTGCTTGACAAAGATCCTCTGGAGGATGTTTGCAAAGGCTCATCCTAAAGGGAATTGCAGGATGTTTTGCTCTGGAGCATGGTGTTTTTTCTGCTGTATTTTTCTGATAATATATTACTCATTTCAGTATGAACAGATTGCTTAAGGGTATGAGGGGAATACAACATAAATTCCAGAAAATATTACCTATAATCTGAAAGACATTGGGTCTTTACCACTAACAAAGTTAAAAACAATTTTGCAACCATGCAATGAGTCCCTGAAAACCTCTGGAGAAAATAGATATAGATCTGCCTTTGTCTCCAACACACTGGTTAAATTCTAACGATGGTTTTGTTTATGCATGGTGGTGAGGTAAAAAAATAAGGTTTCACAACATTCCTTCCTTCCTACAAAGAATAGGTCACCCCTATAATAAACATTGGTACACAATAACCATTGCATCCACTGCCCTCCTGTAACCCTTAACTCAGCAATTTAGATATTAACCAGATGGACCTAGTAGAGATGGTCACATGAGATTACTTGCCTATCGCTTTAACTGCGAGAGTAATAAGAATAGTCTTAGGTCACATAGAGTTTAGATATTAAGGAAATAAATATTGTATTAGCTCATTGACATAGTTAGATATTCTTAAAACATTTGTGATTAGGTAAGGATAATCTGTAAGGTTGCTGTTTTCTGCCTATACTTTGAAAAACTTCTTTAATTTCATTAACCACAAGACTGCCATTATAGCCTGAAGAAAATGTATATAAACCCAGCCTTCCCCAGAATAAAGTGGGTGATTTCACCAGAACTGGAGTCTGTGTCTTTCATTCTCCATCCATTGCCGACGCTGTCTCCCCACGCCCCGTTTACCTGTGTGGAACCCATGGACTCATGCTAGGGCTAGAACTTTTCCTCTTCCAGGAAGACAAAATCTCCTAATGTGCTTTATAGAAGCCAGTGACTGGAGAGTAGTTGCAGTTATCAAATTAAATGAGCCTTCCTATTGTGAAAGCTGTTGGCTTTATTGTTGCCTTGGAGTTGAAAAATTCACAACTTACCAATCCTGCTCTTGGCACTAAAGTTCCCCACACTTGCTGAATGTTCTCTTTTAAATATTTTTTATTCATTTCATGAATCATATCAAATTAACATAGGTAGATTCTGTGACATCTTAAGTCTTTCAGTTCAGTTCCTCTATTATTTGAGACTATTACTCCTTAGGTAATATATATTTTAAACCAACATTGTGCTAGGAAGTAAACTCTTGGAGCATTACTACTAATATTCAGAATTTTATGTAGTTATGTAGTTTTTGTACTATGATTTATCTTAAAATATAAACTCTCATTTTGCAAAAATAATACCCAGTTTTCCCAGTGGTTGCATCTTTTAACACTATAGTGTCATATCAAGTTCAAGAAACTGATGTTCATTCAATGCTGTTTCTAGAAATGCACACTGCTGAGTTGCAGCAGTTTTAACACTCTCTCATTTGTATATGTGTATGTGACTAGTTCTATACATCTTGATCCCATGTGTACTCAGCGGACCACCTCCAGGTTTGAGGCAGAGCTGATCCATCATCATTGAGGTGATGGATGACTTGATGATTGTCCTATCCCCAGTGCTGCATAAAGTTTTTTTTTTAAGATTTTTAGCCAATAAAATTAGTCATGGTGAGTTGTAGTACCACTATTGAAAAGGAAAGAAGGAAAGAAACCCACATATTATTGTTTGTTAATTATATCTTGTCATATCAAGAAAAGCCTAAAATTATTCATTGAAACACTATTGATTTGAGATTTTACATTATATTAATTAAGAACATCCACTTTAGAGCCTGGAACATGGGTTTGGATCCCAGCTCTCAGTCACTTGATAAATCATTAAATCTATTTGTTAATGTTGCCCCACCTGTAAAGCAGGGACAGTAATAGTATCTACATCATTGAGTTGTGGAGAATAATGAATATAACATTACACACTTAACAAGGACTGGGTAAAGTCATAGGAAATAGCTCTTTAATAGATGAAAATGGATATATAATGTAAATTTTATATATCTAACCTCAAACTAATGTATTGATTTCCTTGTTAGTGTTATTACTACTGATAAAGCAGTAACTTGTTAAGACATAAGTACTAAAAAAAATAATCATCCATTTTAGCATAACCCACTCCTTAGTGAAGCTGATGAAAATTATTTAAAAAAATTAAAACCTCTGGAAATGGTTCTAAATAAACATATCTCCCAAATGAGACATCTATTCAAGAAAACCTACAAAGATTCATTAAGAAACATGAGAGTCTGTGAAGTTTAAATTATGTTAAATGGGCTAAGAAACTGAGCAGACACTTCTCAGAAGATATACAATTGATCAACAAATATATAAAAATAGTTCAACATACCCAGACATTAGAGAAATGTAAATCAAAAGTACTCTAAAATTTTATCTTACTCTAGTCAGAATGACAATTTTCAAGAATATAAGCAACAATACATATTTGTGAGGATGTGGGGAAAAAGGTACACTCATACATTGCTTGTGGGAGTGCAAATTGTTGCAACCACTCTGGAAAGGAGTACAGAGGTTTCTTAGGAAACAGAATGAAGCAACCATTTGTCCCAGCTATCCCACTCTTCAGCCTATATACCCAAAGGATTTTAAATCAGTCACATCAATGATGTGACACAGCCACAACAATGTTTATAGCAGCAAAATTCACAATACCTAAACTGTGGAACCAACCTAGATTCTCTTTGATAGATAAGGATATAGAGGCTAAGGTATATACACACAATGAAATATTACTCAGTCTTAACAAAAAATGAAATTATGGCATTTGCAGGTAAGTGGATGAAATTGGAGAATATCATGCTTAGTGAAATAAACCAATCCCAATAACCAAATGCCAAATGTTTTCTCTGATATGTGGATGCTGAGAAATAATGTGGGAGAAAGGGGAAGAATGGAAGAACTTTGGATTGTGCAGAGGGGAGTAAGTGGGGAGGAGATTTGGGGATGAAAAAGATGGTGAAGTGAGATGAACATTATTATCTTACATATGTGTATGATTGCATGAATGGTGTGAATCTACATCATGTATAACCAGAGAAATGAAAAGTTGCACTCCAGTTTTGTTCAATGAGTTGAAATACATTCTGCTGTCATATATAACTAATTGGAACAAAGAAATCCTCTGAAAATGGTTCTAAGTATAAATAACCTCAAAATGAGACATATATTCAAGAAAACCTAAAAGATTCAGTAAGAATGATGAAAGTCTGTGAAGTGTAAGTCAAGTTAAATCAAGACTTCTTCCTGTTCATTCTCCCAGCTCAGCCAGGCAGTGACCCCACTGCTGGGGTGAAGACAGGATGGGCTGATATTCACTTAGGAGGGCTGCCTATTCCTTCATCCATGTTAAAATAAAAACACCAGAGGGTGAAGGTGTCTTTTCCTGCCCAGTCTCTGCTTTAGGCCTGGAGACTGTTTGCCTGGGCACTGTGAGAGAATGAGGGCTCCAAACTCTCCTTGAGGTGATGGTTCCATACTTAGAAGTACAAACTTGTGTGCATGTGGCAGAATGGGAGATTGTCCCCATGTCCATTTCTGGAGACTCAGGCTCAGGGCTTTCACCTAAATGTAGCCCTCCTGAGGTTAAAACCAAAATCCCACACTTTTAGGAACCATCCTTCAAAGTAATTAGAATTTGAATTGTTAGTGAAGCAAGTTTTGCCTGAGGGCAGTATTGGAAACAATAGAGTAGTCAGCAAACAATTAGTAGAATTTGATAACTGGTTAAAGTCTAAGAAAGGCAGGACAGCCTTCCTAAAAATTGTCACCCCAGGTTGTCTGTGGGCATGATCAAAATTGCCACTCCTGAGAAGCAACACCAGAGGCTTCCTGTTAGGGGGACCAAACTTCAGGAAATATTCTACCACCCACAAAGGAAATAAGCAAATAATAAGCTCCACAGTGGCTGGGTAAAAACACTGAATCACTACATTATATTTTCTGAAATATCCAATTTCCAAAAGAAGACTGAGGGAGGCAAAATGTTAAGGAAATACCACCCAGAATCTGAAAACAAAGCAGGCTACAGAATTTATTCTACTGTCTTGCATAATTAGAGCAAATAAATTTTTTAATCAAATAAACCCACCCAAACATCTTATACATGAAGGTGGTTTGCAAGATTCCCTGGATAATATAGATCTTTGGATAATAAAATCTACACTTTTTATTTTTACCTGAATTCATTGCTTTCAATATTTAATAAACACTTAGCCCCTAAAAAAAGAAAAAGAAAAAAGAAAAGTGCTTCTGCCAGTGGCATGAAGTAATGCAGATTCTTTAAGAAAGGCCTCAAAGTAGCCAATAAAGCATGTACACAGAACTAATCAAAAAGTGATTAACGAGGTAAAGGAGCACCAAATGTTTTATCAAATAGAGAATATAAACAAACAAATTATAAGAAGAACCTGTGATAGGCTGACAGATCTGACTCCATGAGAATGTTCTAGGCAAGACTCTAAGGGAAATGACTAAACAGATTCCATTTTGCTCTGAGACTCCATGTTATGTAGGAAATAAACTTCTTCCATGGGAACATCCCACCTCTGTGCCCATTATCAGTTGCTTGGTGTAAGGAATTTCCACGGAACCACACTGTACATGGGAAATCACATGAGGGAGTTTATTAAGCAAACAGTGTCGCCCTGCAGGGTAAGAGAGAAAATGAGAGGAAAAGAGAAAGGAAAAGAAAGGACACGCACTAGAGAGAGTGGAAAGCCAGGAGAATAGAGAAAAGTGAGTAGAACAGACAGAAGAAGAATGGAAAAAGATGGTGGGGAAGCTACAGTAAAATAGTTGAATTCCACCGGGCTAACTGAGGACCAATATCAGAGAAGGATACTTGCAAACTGACTGATGAATTAATAGCTAGTCAGGGTGTTCACAGATTGACAAGTGGTTGGGAGGTGGGGAAAATTACTGCACCTGATGGGCAGGGGAGCAGCTTTATACATTACATACACCCATTTCTTTTTTTATAAGAAAATCTTTTGCTCTCCAGTTCTTTTTGAAGCCTCTCTCCTACCTGCCTGAATGACTGGGGTCAGTTTTGCAGGTGAGGTGTAAAAAGTCCATTCTTCTTCCAGACTTCCAAAGGCAGATGGTTTTCATGGACTTCATTTTCTCGATTTGACTGATCCCCGATCTCTACACTAACTGCCTGTTCCCAATTCTGACTTCATTTACCCCTCTAATTCTAGGAATTCCTTTGTTGTAGGGAAAGGGGGTCAATGACCATGCTGACTTCTTTGAGCTGAAAGGGGGCAGCGTGGGGCAAGCAGTTTGGAGTTCCCTTTTTAGAAATCAGGTCAATTGAGGGGTCCAAGGTAGAAGTCCGGTTGGGGAAGAGCAGGTTGTAAAGTCACCTGGGGGTGGGTGCTTCTATGAGAGAAGAACAAAAAGACATGAGTACTGAAATGAGATTGATACAACATAAATGTTGCAGAATCATTATTTAAAGAATGAGAAAATGAGAAAGAGAGAAAAGTTGAAAGGGAGAAAAGTATTCTGCATTGTAGTGATACTGCCGTTTACCGGTGACAAATTCTGCTCCTTCTAATGTTGAAGATTGAACACTAGAGAAGCATGCCAAGAAAAGCATATTAAACAGGTTTTATTTAAAGATAATAATACAGACTTCTCCCAGCAGGAAGAAGGGGCCCATGGCTGATGTTCTAAAGTCCAAAGAAGTGAGCACACCCTACATCTTTTATAGGTTAAAGTCTCTTTTGTTCTCCAGTTCTCTCCCCCCTTATCTCTCCTTCCTGCCTACATGGCTAGGCCTGGTTTGCAGTAAGTGAGAAGCCATGGGCAGAGGGAGGGCCAGGGTGATTCAGGCAGATAAGGGCCCAGGGGGCACCAATTAGCAGCCCCTTGTTTGCAGTCCTTGATAAAACAGGTAATTTTGGTAATCAATGGGCTCCAGAAATCCTTGACATTCCATTCTTCCAGGGGCAGTCTCCAAGTTCCAGAGGCAGATGGCTTTATGGCCTCCATTTCCTTGATTTGACTTGATCCCCTATTTCTACACTAATTACCTGTCCTTAATTCTGGCTTCAGTAGCCCAGGAGAAATTTAAAATAGACACTTTTTTTCCTTGAGTTTGAAACTGGTCTCCCACTGCGCCTTTCTTCATGTACATTTCAATGTAACCCTTGACTGAGATCTGAATCTGAAAGGGGCTAAAATGTTCTAGCAGAAACTTGATTCTTAGAGCCTTTTAATTTAGGTTTGGAGGCACTTGAGCCTGCAGAAAGAACTGAGAAGCGAGAAAGAAAAGACGTGAAAATAAGGAATCCCTTTCCATCTGCCTGCTTACTCACAGAAGCTGTGTGCCATTACACAAATGGATTTTGATGACTTTAAGTACCGGAGGTATTCAAAGAACTAATTTTCTGTTTTGCCAATTTTCCAATATTTTATTTTGTTTAAATTTCAAAGATTTCAGCTCTGATTTTAATTATTTCCTGTCTTTTACTATTTTTGTGTTGATTTGTTTTTCTTTTTCTAGGACTTTTAGCTATGATGTTAGTCATTTATTTGCTGACTATTTCTTTTAATAAGTTAGCTCTCTGCAATGAAGTTTCCTCTTAGTACTGCCTCTGTAGTGTCCAAGAGATTTTGGTATTTTGTATTGGTATTCTCATTTACCTCTAAGTATTTATTTATTTCATCCTTGATTTATTCTACTAGCCATTCATCATTCAAAAGTGTATTTAGTTTCCATGTGTTAGAGTAGCTTCTATTTTTTATTATTATTTTTTTCTAATTTCAGTCCATTATGCTATGAAAGAATGCAGAATATTATCTCCATTTTTTTTGTTTATGAAGAGTTGCTTTATGGCATAATATGTGGTCTATTTTAGATAAAGATCCATGTGCTGCTGAAAAGTGAATTTACATATTGATGGATGACATATTCTATATGTGACTGTTCAGTCTAAATTATTGATTGTATTATTTAGTTCTATATTTTCTTAATTTAGCTTTTGTTTAGATGATCTGTCTAGTAGTAAGAGAGTTGTGTGAAAGTCACCCAATATTATTGTGTTATGGTCTAATTGATTCTTAAAATTTAGGAAGGTTTATTTGATATGTATACATGCTCCATTGTTTGGGGCATAAATATTTATAATCAATATGCCTTGATGTTGTATAAATAACCTAAGTAGACTAAAATGAACTGCTTTTTTCCTTCTGAGTAACTTTGCTTTGAAGTCCATTTTGATTGCTAAGAGGAGGGACACTCCTGCTTGTTTACACAATCCATATGAGGAATAAGTTTTTTCCCATTCTTTCACATTCAGTCTGTGGAGGTCTTTGCCTTTGAGGTTAGTCTTTAGAGACAGCACATTCTTGGGTCTTATTTATATTAGCAATCTGCAATTTTGTCTGAGACCCTGTCTTCCCAAATATCTGATCTGTTGGTGATGATTTCCATTAAATTTATAATTTATCAATTTTTTTTATTTCAAGGATTTCTCCTTTTATCACAATCTTTAACTCTTTGTTGAAGTGATATTTCACTTTCTGTATTTTCTCTTTCCTTTCACTCCTTATACCATCTTTTACTTCACAGATCAGATTGACTGTGTACATTCTATACCTTTTCTGGGTCATTTTTTTGTATTCTTTTGTTAGTGGCTTCTCTTATTGGGGTATCTTGGTTTATTTGTGGCAATTTGTTCCTTTTATTCATGTTGTTTGTGTTCCTAACTTTCTGTATAGACCTGAGTCAGAAGTAACTCTACCCTGTAGTTCTATAATGTTCTTGAAGATTTCCAGGATCCCACATTTAAGAGGGTGACTGATACCAATAGGACCCAGTGCAAATAATATGCAACCTCAAATCTAATACTCTCAGAAAGACATCCACTGCCTTCTCACTATAAACAGCAATAATTAGTTCAGTCACTCTCCACCATAAAAGCAGAAAATGTGCCAAATATATTTTCATTCTCATATAGTGGACAAAGAAAAATCAGGAGCAGTGCAGGACATGGTGTTCATGAGGGAGAAAAAGAGAAGCCAGAAGCAAAAATATGCAGGAAGTGTGAAAGAGGAACCAACAGAGATTGACTGTTAGGTGGAAAAAAGATAGAAAGAGAATCCAGGAAGAGAGGCAAGTGAAAGGAAAAGTACCTATAAAGATAATATAACTTAAAATTACAAAAATATACAGCAGAACTGTAAAACACCATACAGGTACCACTGTCCTCTGCACCAGCTGCACACACACACACACACACACACACACACACACACACACACACAGAGACCTGGTCCAAGTATGGTGTGTAGAGATATCATAGAAGAAAAACACAGTAAAAATAAATGTCTGTGCTGTGTGTGCCAGCATCTGAAATCTTCTCAGCCCTTTTCTCTGACTTCCCACAAGACTGTTGTTTCAAACAGTCCCTGGCAGATTCAGTCACTGTCTCACAAATCTGTGTCTCAGATATTTTTGGTTTAGCTGTGTTGCAGTCCCAAGTTCTTAATTCCACAATAATTTGGAGAAAGATTAAGAGGCATGAGCAACCCTGAAAATGACAACTAGATGCTGGCAATCTGTACTTCCAAAAAGAAGACCCCAGGTGCAAACAAACCCATAGGCACCCTGATGCTGAACATCTGGATCCTGGACAGTGTCCACAGTTATCTGTGTCCCAAGATGGAAGTGGAAGCAAACCAACTGGCAACCCCTATGAACCCTATGATCTGTCTAGAATTTCAAAATGGATGGGGCTTCATAAAACCAAACCTGGACTTTCCCTGGCAGTGGACTTCTGGGTAGTGGTGGAAATGTTAGTAGCAGGAGTCAGTGGCAGCAGGCAGAAGGATAGCAGCAGCTACAGAAGTCAGTAGCATTGGCAATAGGTGGGGCAACTGTGGCAGCATCAGTTGTGGCTGCAGCTGCAGAAGCACCAAGAGAGAACACCTCCAAATGATCTCCAGGGAGCAACAGTGGCAGTGGCAGTGGCTAGCAACAGTGGTGAGAGCCAGGCATCCCAGTCAGTGTCAGGAGTAGCAGAACTCTGGGAATGACCACTGTGACAACATCAACAGCAGCAGCAATCAGAGAAAATACCTTTGTCTATTTTCAGCTGTGCCCCAAGAGAAAAACTCTGGTCAATGGCAGCAGTTCCTGTGACTACAGCACCCAGATAAAAAGGCTTCAGAGTCCTCAGTGGTTTGAGCAGCAGCATCACCCAGAGCATACACCTCAGTCATCTCCTACAGTGACCTCAGAGGCCACTGAGCCCCACCCCCCAGAGAAAAACTCTGGGCAGTGGTGGCATATGTGTCAGAATCTGGGGAAGTCTCTGTTTAAACCAGATTTTTTTTTTGCCTTAAAAACCGTGGAGAATTGTGATGTTAGGTATGCTATAAAGTACGATAATTGTTTTGCATTTTGGAAAACACATCCAGCTGCAATGTTATGATGGACCAAAAAGCATTACCGATATGAAGAATAGTTTGATGGCTACTGCAGTTGTCCAAGCAAGAGCTGAGGACCTTTCTGAATTGAGCTGTAGGAGAGAGTAATGGAGAGTAAATCAGAATACAGAATCC
>NW_025920791.1:0-22544 GCF_902686445.1 Sciurus carolinensis | reverse complement strand
TTCAAATCTTCTTTCATCACCCTCTCAGAAGCATCCAGCAGAGTGTTTGGCCCTGAATCACTTTGCCTGGTCTCCCAGGTTCCCCATTGAGACCTCAATGGAAACCTCCATGACTCTGTAACTTTATTATATTACATTCATGCAGTATCAGAACAGCAATGTTGATGTCAAGTTCTGCAGCATCTTCACCAGAAGCAAATTCTCCTGGTACAACAACTGTACCAACTTATGTATGTTGTGAATGACCCAACATGTGTAAAAACATCCACAGTCCCCTTATAAGCAGGGTCTCCATGGTGTTCCTTCAAAGAAATTTTTACATTAGAAATCTTGAGTGTGAGTTAAGTGTGATCTTGACAATTCATGAGATACCCTCATGCCACCTTTTCAACATGGACCAAATATTCTTTATGGCATGCACACTTTGACCTTTTTTACCTTTATGACTAAAATAGCCTAAATGATGTGTATTTCCTCTATGTACAAGGTGTCCAAAAATTTCAACTGTTCCTCAATTAGAGTCCTATAAATAACATAAAGTATATCATCATATTAAATTTGAGTAATTCATCTGAATTCAGAAATTTAATAAGATTTATTTTCAGAATGTGAATAAAAAAGTGGCGAATAGAGAGGAAAGAATATTGATTGTTCCAGGTATGAAAATATATTTAGTAGAAGGGAAAAGAAAATATTTCTGTGAAGGCCTGGGACCTAGCAATTTGTGCTGTGTTCAATGTAGGCAGGGAAGCACACCTGGTACTGCATGGCCTTGGCAGCAGTCACAACTGGATTCTCAATGTCAGGGTCCCAGACTGGAGCCAGCTGGTACCTTGGTGCAGAGACTTGTAGCTGAGAACCTGGCCCTGGGTGGCCCCCAGTTGGGGTGGCCAGAATGAGCAGATGATATCTGCTTGTGACCCTGTGTCCACTTCTAGCTCTCAGGAGGAGCAGCCTGTGGTGCCAGTGGCAGTGGAGCGAATGTCACTGATGACCATGATAAGCCAGTCAGCAGAGTAGCATCTCCCCACTGGAGCAGGAAGGCAAGTAGGTGGGGAGGGCTGCCACTGGCTTGGGCTTTCAGGGAGAGCCATCATTGGGCCTGGTGATGAACCACAGCATTCGACAGGTGGCTGTGCCCATGTAGCTGCTGGCACTGCAGTTGGCACACAAGGCACATGGGCTCTGGTGGACTCTTTCATAGGGAGTCTCTGGCCAAGAATGTCTGGGAGCTGCTGGTCATGGCCCACCTGGGGAAGAAGCCATGCCCCACCCAAGGAGAGACCCTGGACCAAAAATCCTTACAAGCATGCATGTCCTGCTGCAAATGGGCTGTAGCCACTTATGCCAGAGACCCTGCAGGTAAAGTTCATTTGCCCCAAAATTTAAAAAAACAGAAAAACTCAAGACAAGAAAACCCAATAGGGCCAGTGATTTCAGCAATATGGCAAACTGTCCAGCATCACGAGACATAGTGTACACAGAAAAAAATATTTTTGCAATTTCAGAGTGTCATTTGCCAAAAAAAGGAAGCAAATTAGAAAAGAAATAGAAGAGAAGGTTGAAAAGAGGAGTAACTGTGAGAACAAAGAAAACCAGGACATAATATTAGACCGTCCTATTGAAAAGTCAGTGAGGATGAGGCCAAGTCCAGCAGTCAATGAAGAGAACTAATAAACACAAATGGGCACCACTGCCTTTAGAGGATGTAAGACAACAGAATCAGGAGAAACATGAATCCCAGAACAGTTTTTGGTGTCAATCTGAAGCAAATAATTCATCCCATAAAAACAGGAGAAATGACAAAGTTGGAGACAAGACAGAAAAAAAAAAAGAAGAGATGAGCAAGATCAAGTGTCCAGTGTTAGGAATGAAGCAGGTATAATCCGAGGTTTCTCAGAGGTCAAAGAAGATGAAGAGACTGGAAAGAGAATGAGGCAAAGGAAACCTGAAAACACCCAGAAAACACTCTGTACATGGAAAATAACACAAGAGATTTTATTAAGCAGACAGGCAGAGTGTCTGCCCACAGAGGGAGAAAGAGAGAGTGAAAATGGTGGGGAACTATTCTTAGAAGTGGAAGTTTTACAGGCTACTACCAATCTGTATCTATGGCTGACTAAAAATTTTGTATGCTAAGGATTGGACCAATGACTGATGAGGAAGATTGTGGGCTAGCAATCTAGGTTTTAAAATGGTGTGGGGGAGGCAGAATATTGGCAGCAGCAAAGTAGCAAGAGAGAAATGACTGCAGCCTTTTTAACCCATTATCTATTCATTACCCCATTTTTGTTTTTATAAGATGATCTCCTTTGGGGGAGGCATAAGGGAGACAATTATGTAACTGGAAGTCCAGTCCTAATGGCTGGGTATCATTGTCTGGTGCCTCAGTGTTCTGGTCCTTGGTCTCTGGAATGGAGAAGGGTGGAGGGCTTGATGGCCTTGAGCCTGAGGTGAAGAGGTACCACTGGGGTGACTGATTATTGGTTAGAAGAAGTCTGGGGGTTAGAAGCTGGAGAGGAGTTTGTGGATTAAGAATAAAGCTTAACCCAAGAAATACATAGCCATCCCAGTAAACCTCAGCCCTTGATGGTCATTGGCATAGACAAGATCAATTTATGGGGTCCTTGCTACTTGGCAGATAGAGGTCCTGTGGTCTCCTGAGGAGGAAAGAAATGAACTTGGTCTCCTCCTTGAAGAGGTTAAGTCAGGGGGCCAGACAGGGGTCTAGGAAAAGAGTGATAAGCATAACCACATAGCAATGACTAAATGTAGTTTAGGAAAGGAATGAATATATGAGAAGGAAGAGAGGAAAGAAGAGGCATTATACCAGGGGAAAGGAAGGGATGATCATACATCAGCTCAGAAAGGATAGATATCAGCAGGTTTCTTTGGAAGCAAGAGAAGATGTAGAAGAGGAAGAGGCAGGAGTTCACCCCAGTCAAGGTGAATTTCTAAAGAAAGTTTGGTTAAGACATTTTTAACAGTTCAGTTTGTTCATCCTACTTTACCCAATGACTATGGGTAAAAGGGAATGTGGAAATGCCACAGGACTCCAACAGCCTTGGCAAGATTTTTGGAAACTTGGAATATAAATTCAGGACCATTATCTGACTGGAATGAAGTAGGCATTCCAAAGGGAGGAATGATTTTATGACAGATGAAGGTAGAGACAGTTAGTGCACTTTTGTTGGAAGTAGGGTTGGCTTCAAACCATCCCATGACCAGAAAACTTATTGATTTTTTACTGTGTGCATATGAGTGAAATCAACTTGCCAGTGTAACCCTGGAATGGTATCACAAGCCTGTTGAGTCAGAAAAGTAGGGGGTCTGATGAATGTAGGATTGGTTCAGAAATGAGATGTCAGAGAAGAATAACTGCAAATGAGTCTTAGAAAATTCTGAAAGTGAAGCAAGTTTGGGGTGGAAGAGATGGTGGAGGTAGTAAAGTATTTCTTTGTTTGGTGGCATTAGAGTTGAGGGACCATAGGGAGTCATGATGGGGGCTGGTGTGGATAATAGGGTTGCTCTTCTAAACTTCTTATCTGCCTTGTTGTTGCCTTAAGAGATGAATGATTGGTGTGTCTGATGGGCACAGCAATGTACAAGGCCTACAGCTGCTGAAAGGTGAAGAGAGTAGAGGAGGTTTAGGTTCTAGCTAGAGTTGGTGATGGATTTCCATTTTGTGGTGAGAAGACCCCTCTGTTTCTAAATAGCAGCACGGAAAATGATTGTGTGAAAAGCTTATTTGGATTCAGTGTTGATTGAGAAGGATTCTCCTTTTGATAGGGTGAATGCACAAGAGAGGGTGATTAATTTTGCCTGTTGGTTTGTGGTGTGATTAGGTAGTGGTCCTGACTCTAAAACCTTTTTGAGGGAGGCAATGGCATATGCAGTCCATTAGATCTCTTCAAGGAGAAAAGAGTTCACATCAGTTAACCATAAGAATATAGGTTTTTGTAACCTCAAATTCTGAACACTGGAGGGGCAGGGAAATAAATCTTTCAGAATCTCAATGCATATATGTGTTCCTGAAGCATGTATTATGGAAGGCGGGGGTAAGAGGGTGTCTAGATTTAAAGGATGGCATGTCTTAACTGAAATGGAAGAGTCCTCAATAAGAAGAAGTTTGCAAGTGTAACACCTGACAGGGCAGTAGAATTTACACACCCTTATAAATAATAAACTTGAACAGATGATGAAGTGAGAGCACATTAGTGGGAACCCCAAAGGATTTTTTTTTTGATTCCTAAGTGAAGACAAATGTTGCAACCAATACCCAAAGACATGGTGCTCATACTTTTACAATGGAGTCCAGTTTTTCTGATAGGTATGACACTGGGTCAAATGTGGGACTGAACATGTGCTCTAAGACCCAAAGAGCAAACTCACTTTTCTCAGAGACAAACAGATAGAAGGGTCTGGTGATGTTAGGGAGGTTAGGGCTGGGGCTTAAGTAATGGCTTTCCTTAGGATCTGGAAAGGAGATTCCACTGCATTGAGGAGAACTTCTGTGGGAGCACACTTTGAAACTTCATAAGAAGGGGGATTCCAGAATGGAAAAATTGGAAATCCAGTATTGTTAATATCCTGTTAGCCCTAGTGAGGAAATAATTTCTTCCTTGGTAGATGGAATGAGCATGTTCAACCACAATGCTTTTCTCTCTACAGTGATGGCCTTAAATGCAGGTGAGAGGCTAATTCCTAAGTAAATAACCTGAGGTTGGGAAAGCAGTACTCTTGTGGGAGAGACCTATTTCCTCTGTCAACCAGAAAATTTAGAAGCTTAATATTGTCCCCTTGGGAGTCCTTGAGAGAGGATCATCAACATACTGTAAGAGAGAGGAGGAAAAGAAAGTGAGACAGGCAAGACCATGAGACAGTGTTTGACCAAAGAAGTGAGAGCTGTCTCAAAATTCTGTGGGAGAACTCTCCAGGTCAACTGAGAGGAATTGTGAATGAAATTGTCAGTACAGGTGAAGGCAAAGAGATCCTGCAGGTCAGGATTAAGAGGGACAGTGAAAATCCAACACAGAGAAGTATGTGGTGGAGGAGGGGATAGAGGGAAACAAAGTGTAGGAATTGGGCACAATGGAGAATATGGGGACAATTGCTGAGTTGATGATGCAGAGTTCTTGCACCAAATGGTAGAATGCATTAGGCTTTATATCACCAGGATGGGAGTGTTATAAGGTTAATTGGTGGGGGGGGCAGGAAATCTTTCTGATTAAAATCCTGGATGACTGGTTGAAGTCCAAAGAGGCTCCCATGGGTAAGGGGATATTAGTACTGGGCTGGAAAGGATGTCGGGTCCTTGAGGCAAATGAGTGAATGTGAGCATGTGGCTGCAGAGAGTGTGTGGGTGTCCAGACCTTGGGGTCTTCAAGGGAGGGAAGAAGGGAATTTGAAGACTCAGGTTGAATTTTGTATTCACGCAAAGTCATGAAGAGAGGAATAGCAGATGAATCTTGGTGGAGGCACATGGTGGGTGAGAAGGAAATAGAGTCACCCAATTTGGCTAGGATATCCCTTCCCAGGAGGGCGAGGGGTCCCCTATCCAACCACCTCAATTTGACCTTTACATCCAAGTAACTTTCTGAAAAATAACAAATCATGAGTATTTGTTCTCCCTCTGGAGTTTCAGATTTCTGATTAGTATATTTGAACATGGCCTCTCTGAGATGACTCAGAAAGGGGGATGTATTACTTCCTGAATTTTATCATAACTAATGGGTTTAATGATGACCTTTCAGAAACCTGCAAAGATGAAGGTTTGGAAATCATCTTCCTGCATAAGTTTGTTCCCTTGTCTCACTGGGTCTCACTGGGTCTCCCTCTCTCAAACTGTTTCAGCACCAATGGGATGGTTGGTGCCGATTTGTGAACCTCATCTGCATAATTGTGTGCCTGTTCTCATACTCTCCTGAATTCCTCAGGAGTCAAGGTGTTGGACATGATTATGTAAATGTCATGGCAGAGAAGGTCATAAGACTGGACAAGATACTGAAATTCCTTAACTACTGTTTGCAGAGTTGGAGGTGAAGAAACTTAGCTGTTTCTATGACTGGGAAAGATAAGAGAGTAAGAAAGAAACATAAACTCTGATCACTGCTTCTACACTGGCCACCTCCCATAAGGGGGCTAGAACATGTGGGTCGACATCATGGTGGGAGGACTGGATGGACTGTGTAGGGAAGCAGAAGCAGAAACAGAACAAGTCAAAGGAGATACAAAAGCAGGGGCTGAAAAGGCCTGTGCCACAAGGTACTGGTATAGGAGTGGCTCATCACTGGGTCAAAGTCAGAAGAGGAGGTGGAGGTAATTAGGAGGGGAAGAATAAACCAAAAGAAAGTGATTGAATTTGCAGGAAGAGCAAAGATAAGGTTTAGTGCACAAGAAAGAAAAAAGCTAGAAGATAAAAAATCTCTTTCCACTTGCCTTCTCACTCACAGAAGTTGTATAAGTCCCATAAAATATTGGGGTCCAGGGTAACATTAAGTGGTCATTTTGATTGATTATGTTAAGGATACTGTGGTCAACTATCATTACCCAAGCAAATACGTTTTGATGGCTCTAGGTCAGGAATCCAGTGAAGGGATTTAAGATTTCCTAGTAAATGTCCCAAGGGTGAGCTGTTATCTTGAACTTCTCCCTCTGAGGAATCCCCAAAACACATGCTTTTCTACAAATAAATAAAAGCTTAGAATGGAATCAAATTGCTATTTTGGTCAAACAACAAATGGGATTATTGGACATATTGACTAAAAAAATTATCATCCTAAATAGAACTTATTGCACTTATTTATTGAGAAAATTGCCATCCTTAAGGAAATGTTAGAAACTAATTGCGTGTTTGAGTTTCTATCAATCAATTATGTATAGCCTCTTCTGTTCTTGATTCATCTTTTAAGTGTATTGTTAATGAATATGTTTCAAAATTCGTTTCCTGTTAAAATGCTGTTAAATCTGGTCATGTTTATACAATTCCTGTTAGATGCTTGTATTCTTTGAAAAGTATTATCTGTTAATAGTTTTTCTAAATTTCAAAGTTCAAACAAAAACTTTGCAATGTAAACAGATCATCCAAGATATGGAGTATAAGGAGAGGAGAAATGTCAGCTGTCCCTTGGAAGGAAGCATATGTATCATGCTGTTGGGAGATGGAGAAGCCAAATAGGATCCTCAAGGACTAGAGCTCTGCTCTTTCCTCTGGAAGGAGACCTACATAGTATGCACATTTCAGGAACCTCAGGGAAGAGGGCCCTGAGGCCCTCTGCTCTGTGAACAGAATCTATTTCTTTGTTCTGTAAGACAGTTCTTCTATGGTTTGTCAAATGGTCCTCTTTTGGGGTTGGGGAGATAGCTCAGTTGGTAGAGTGCTTGCCTTGCAAGCACAAGGCCCTGGGTTCGATCCCCAGCACCCAAAAAAAAAAATGGTCCTCTTTTCTGTTAAGTGCACAGATGTTCATTTGTGGTTTTGAAACTACGGTAATTTTTTTTTTTTTTCATATACCCAAACTATAGTCTGTCAAATAGGCTGGTAACTGCTTATGCAAGTCTTGACCTTTAAGGTATATGGCTTGCCTAACTACAAGCATGTAAAGAGAGTGTAATACACCATAAAACAGAAGCAGCCTCCTGTATGATAAGTTCTCCACCTCTCCCAAATAAAGCTCATCTCAGATCTTCACACAGAGCCTGAGACCTTTTTTCCATTGTCTGATGAAGTTGTACTTGAATAGGGCAACTGGCTCTGCCTCCATTGTTGCAGTCAGTGCAATACCCAGGAACTATGCCCTGAAAAGTCTCCAGAACTAAGTATTCTCCATGTATTCTGCAGCCTCTATTATATGCATATTCTTAATATCCATAGTGACCCACTCCTCCAGCCACACTACCTTCCAGAGAGTCCACAGAATGTTAATACATCAATGGTTTATTCCAGGCATTAGATTGTAACAATTACAATCTAATTATGTATCCTCAGGTCATTCTCACATAATCACACGTGAAATTTGGGAATACCTCATATCTAAATTTAACATTTCATTCTTGACCTCCTGAAGTGTTTGCCAATCTTACATTGCAATATATATTTAATCAATTTACAAGTATACCAAAGTATTAATATTTCCAGCCTTATGCAAAAATTTACATCCAGCATCCCCAGAAACTCAATACAGACCCTCAGCATGAGACTACATAATAACAAAAGCAAGTTGTATATACTCAATATATATTGACATTGAATAAACCTTTAAACTGCACAAGGGAGAAATGGATGTGCAACAGAAGGATGAGAATAAAGCAAGAATAAATTCCTACTGGATACACAATTTTTTTTACTTACTTATATCCTGAATCTGGTACACAGGTAATTGTTATATTCCCAAGAAAGGTTGTGTAGTTCCTCTTCTGTAGTCTTCCTGATTTCAGTACACATGACCTCTTTCTTTCCAGGCTGCTTGTCCACCCACTATGTAGACTAGCCCACATGACTCAGCCAGCTCTTTTGCTATGCATACTGACCAGCTTACCTCTTCAATGTGTCCATCTACAAAAAAAAAGGTAAGAAAAGATAACAGGTCTGTCATTTGTACCATAAGATGAATTTGCTACCTGCCATCTTCTTGGGAGCATTTAGGTTTTATCTAATTGTATCTAATAAATAATGGAATAAAATGTAGTGGTCCTTTTCTTCTATTTTAATTCTTCCTGTTTGTACTCTGTTGATGTGAGGAATATAATTTTTTTTAAAGTGGGGATTGAATCCAGTGTTGCTCTACCACTGAGCTACATCCTGGGTCTTTTTACTTTTCATTTTTGAGACAGGGTCTCACTAAGTTGCTTAAGGCCTCTCTAAGTTCCTGAGGCTAGACTTGAACTCACACTCCTGCTTTGTCTCCCAAGTCTCTGGGATTACAGCTACCACTCCTGACTGGACTATGATTTCTAAAGTGCTTTCTACCCTTGAGTTTTCAGATTTCACCGTTATAAGAACAGGCAATGTGTTTGGATGTCTTGCCAAAGCAAACTCTGTCAGCTTGGCCAACTAAAAGTCCATTGCACCACCTCACCCATCTTGCTGCTTACCTGCCCAGCAATAGCCCAGTTGTCCTGGCACGCTTGTTTAATGTTAATCCTGCAGGTCTTAGTCAGCTGCTCCACCAGAGGGCATTCAGCATGCCCTGCCCACAACAATCTCTCAAAAATGGAAGTTTGGAACTCTTAACCCCCAAGTGTCAATTTGTCAAATAACACAATATAAAGAAAAAGTACTCCACAAAACATTGCTCAAACACCCTACCTTAGTTCATCACTCAAGAAGAAATAAGAAAATCACTTGAGGACAGAGAAAAAACATATTTATTCACTACTTATTCTGTCCACCATAGTGAAAAGGACTCCTTAATTTCTTACTTTATCAACTCTTCACCAAGATTTTTCTTTTTTTGCTCTTGTTTCATTTTGCTCTTTCTTTTTTTAATGTAGAAATGCTCTTTATTTTTTACTTTTTAAAATTTCCTTAAGCATTTGCCATTTCTTTTTTTTTAATTGTAAACAAATGGGATACATGTTGTTTCTCTGTCTGTACATGGCGTAAAGGCATACCATTTGTGTAATCATAAATTTACATAGGGTAATGTTGTTTGATTCATTCTGCCATTTTTTGCCTTCCCCCCCAAACCTCCCACCCCTCCCCTCCATCTATACAGTCCTTCCTTCCTCCATTCCTGCCCCCCTCCCTAAACCCAACTCCAACCCCAACACTAATCCTTCCCACCCCCCATTATGTGTCATCATCCACTTATTAGTGATATCATTCTTCCTTTGGTTTTTTGAGATTGGCTTATCTCACTTAGCATGATATTCTCCAGTTTCATCCATTTGCCTGCAATTGCCATAATTTTATCATTCTTTATGGCTGAGTAATATTCCATTGTATATATATACCACAGTTTCTTTAACCATTCAACAATTGAAGGACATTTAGGTTGGTTCCACACTCTGGCTATTGTGAATTGAGCAGCTATGAACATTGATGTGGCTGTATCTCTGTAAAATGCTGATTTTAAGTCCTTTGGGTATAGGCCAAGGAGCGGGATAGCTGGGTCAAATCATGGTTCCATTCCAAGTTTTCTAAGGAATCTCCACACTGCTTTCCAGAGTGGCTGAACTAATTTGCAGCCCCACCAGCAATGTATTAGTGTACCTTTCTCCCCACATCCTCGCCAACACCTGTTGTTGCTTGTATTCTTGATAATCGCCATTCTAATTGGGGTGAGATGGAATCTTAGGGTGGTTTTGATTTGCATTTCTCTTATTACTAGAGATGTTGAACATTTTTCCATATGTTTGTTGATTGCTTGTAGATCTTCTTCTGTGAAGTGTCTATTCATTTCTTTAGTCCATTTGTCAATTGGATTATTTACATTCTTGGTGTAGAGTTTTTTGAGTTCTTTATAGATTCTGGAGATTAGCACTCTATCTGAAATATAATTGGCAAAGATTTTCTCCCACTCTGTAGGCTCTTTCTTCACATTGCTGATAGTTTCCTTTGCTGAGAGAAAGTTTTTTAGTTTTAATCTATCCCAGTTATTAATTCTTGCTTTTATTTCTTGTGCTATGGGAGTCCTGTTGAGGAAGTCTGGTCCTAAGCCGACATGTTGAAGATCTGGACCTACTTTTTCTTCTATAAGATGCAAGGTCTCTGGTCTGATTCTGAGATCCTTAATCCATTTTGAGTTCAGTTTTGTGCATGGTGAGAGATATGTGTTTAGTTTCATTCTGTTGCATATGGATTTCCAATTCTCACAGCACCATTTGTTGAAAAGGCTATCTTTTCTCCATTGCATATTTTTGGCCCCTTTGTCTAGTATGAGAAAATTGTATTTATTTGGGTTTGTGTCCATGTCCTCTATTCTGTACCATTGATCCACCTTTCTATTTTGGTACCAATACCATGCCATTTTTGTTACTATTGCTTTGTAGTAGAGTTGAAGATCTGGTATTGCAATACCCCCTGCTTCACTCTTTCTGCCAAGGATTGCTTTAGCTATTCTGGGTTTTTTATTCTTCCAGATGAATTTCATAATTTCTTGCTCTATTTCTGTAATGTACATCATTGGGATTTTAATTGCAATAGCATTGAATCTGTATAGCACATTTGGTAGTATGGCCATTTTGACAATATTAATTCTGCCTATCCAAGAACATGGGAGATCTTTCCATCTTCTAAGGATTTCTTGAATTTCTTTCTTTAGTGTTCTGTAGTTCTCATTGTAGAGGTCTTTCACCTCTTTTATGAGATTGATTCCCAAATACTTTATTTTTTTCAAGGCTATTGTGAATGGGGTAGTTTTCCTAATTTCTCTTTCTGAAGATTCATCGCTTATGCATAAAAATGCCTTAGATTTATGTGCATTGATCTTATATTCTGCTACTTTACTGAATTCACTTGTGAGATCTAAAAGTTTTCTGGTGGAATTCCTGATTCCTCTAAGTATACAATCATATCATCAGCAAATAGGGATAGTTTGAATTCTTCTTTTCCTATTTGTATCCCTTTAATTTCTTTGGTCTGTCTAATTGCTCTGGCTAGAGTTTCAAGGACGATATTGAATAGAAGTGGTGAAAGAGGGCATCCCTGCCTTGTTCCAGTTTTTAGAGGGAATGCTTTCAGTTTTTCACCATTTAGAATGATATTAGCCATGGGATTAGCGTAGATGGCCTTTACAATGTTAAGGAATGTTCCCACTATCCCTATTTTTTCTAGTGTTCTGAGCATGAAGGGGTGCTGTATTTTATCAAATGCTTTTTCTGCATCTATCGAAATAATTATGTGATTCTTGACTTTAAGTCTATTGATATGGTGAATTACATTTATTGATTTCCTGATGTTGAACCAACCTTGCATCCCTGGGATGAAACCCACTTGATCGTGGTGCACTATCTTTTTAATATGTTTTTGTATGCGATTTGCTAAAATTTTGTTTAGAATTTTTGCGTCGATGTTCATTAAGGATATTGGTCTGAAATTTTCTTTCCTTGATGTGTCTCTGTCTGGTTTAGGAATCAGGGTAATATGGGCTTCATAGAATGAGTTTGGGAGAGTTCCCTCCTCCTCTTCTCTTTTCTGGAATACTTTGAGAAGTATTGGAATGAGCTCTTCTTTAAAAGTTTTGTAGAACTCGGCTGAGAACCTATCTGGTCCTGGACTTTTCTTTGTTGGAAGGCTTTTGATGACTTCTTCCTTTTCATTACTTGAAATTGGTCTATTCTATTACTTGAAATTGTGTATGTCCTCCTTGTTCAGTTTAGGCAATTCATATGTCTCTAGAAACCTGTTCATGTCTTCGAAATTTTCTATTTTTTTGGAATATAGATTTTGAAAATAGCTTCTAATTATGTTTTGTATTTCAGTCGTGTCTGTTGTGATATTTCCTTATTCATTCCGAATTTTAGTGATTTGGGTTTTTTCTCGTCTTCTCTTCATTAGTGTGGCTAAAGGTTTATCAATTTTGTTTATTTTTTCGAAGAACCAACTATTTATTTTGTCATTTTTTTGTATTGTTTCTTTCATTTCAATTTCATTGATTTCAGCTCTCAGTTTAACTATTTCCTGTCTTCTACTACTTTTGGTGTTGGTCTGTTCTTCTTTTTCTAGGGCTTTGAGCTGTAGAGTTAGGTCACTTATTTTTTGAGTTTTTTTTCTTTTATTAAATGCGCTCCATGAAATAAATCTTCCTCTAAGTACTGCTTTCATAGTGTCCCAGAGATTTTGATATGATGTTTCTTTTTTCTCATTTACCTCTAAGAATTTTTTTTTCCTTCCTAATATCTTCTGTTATCCTTTCATCATATAGTAGCATATTGTTTAATCTCCAGCTGTTGGAGTAGTTTCTATTTTTTAACTCTTTCATTAATTTGTAACTTCAATCCATTATGATCTGATAGAATACAAGGTAGTGTCTCTATCTTGTATTTGCTGACATTAGCTTTGTGGCATAATATATGGTCTATTTTAGAGAAGGATCCATGTGCTGCTGAGAAGAAAGTGTATTCGCTCTTGGTTGGATGGTATATTCTATAAATGTATGTTAAGTCTAAATTATTGATTCTGTTATTGAGATCTATGGTTTCTTTGTTCAATTTTTGTTTGGAACATCTGTCCAGTGGTGAAAGAGGCGTGTTAAAATCACCTAGTATTATTGTGTTATGGTCTATTTTGTTTCTAAAATTGAGAAGGATTTGTTTAACATACATGGATGAGCCACTGTTCGGGGGATAGATGTTTATGATCGTTATATCTTGCTGATTTATGCTTCCCTTAAGCAGTATGAAATGTCTTCTTTATCTCTTCTGACTAACATTGGCTTGAAGTCCACATTATCTGAAATGAGGATGGATACTCCAGCTTTTTTGCTGAGTCCATGTGCATGGTATGTTTTTCCCCATCCTTTCACCTTTAGTCTATGGGTATCTCTTTCTATGAGGCGAGTCTCTTGCAGGCAACATATTGTTGGATCTTTCTTTTTAATCCAATCTGCCAGTCTATGTCTTTTGATTGATGAATTCAGGCCATTAACATTCAGGGTTATTATTGAGATATGATTTGTATTCCCAGTCATTTGGTTCATATTTAAAATTTTTGACACATCTTGGTCCCTCCTTTATTTGAAAGCTCCTTTAGGATAATTCCTTCCTTTGATCATTTGCTTCTTTGTTTTTTATCTCTTCCTCAGGGAATATTTTGCTGAGAATGTTCTGTAATGCTGGCTTTCTTTTTATAAATTCTTTTAGCTTTTGTTTATCATGGAATGATTTTATTTCATCGTCAAATTTGAAGGTAAGTTTTGCTGGGTATAAGATTCTTGGTTGGCATCCATTTTCTTTCAGAGCTTGAAAAATGTTGTTCCAGGCCCTTCTAGCTTTTAGGGTCTGGATTGAAAAATCTGCTGATATCACATTGGCTTCCCCCTGAATGTAATTTGGTTCTTTTCTCTCACAGCCTTTAAAATTCTGTCTTTATTTTGTATGTTAGGTATTTTCATTATAATGTGCCTTGGTGTGGATCTGTTGTTATTTTGTGTATTTGGAGTCCTATAAGCCTCTTCAACTTGATTTTCCATTTCATTCTTCAGACTTGGGAAATTTTCTGATGTTATTTCATTGAATAGATTGTTCATTCCTTTGGTTTGTTTCTCTAAGCCTTCCTCAATCCCAATAATTCTCAAATTTGGCCTTTTCATGATATCCCATAGTTCTTGGAGATTCTCTTCATGATTTCTCACCATCTTCTCTGTTTGTTCAACTTTGTTTTCGAGGTTAAATATTTTGTCTTCAATATCTGAAGTTCTGTCTTCCAGCTGTTCTATCCTATCGGTTATGCTTTCTATGGAGTTCTTAATTTGGTTTATTGTTTCCTTCATTTCAAGGATTTCTGTTTGGTTTTTTTTCAATATCTCTAACTCTTTATTGAAATGATCTTTTGCTTCCTGAATTTGCTCTGTTAACTGTTGATTGGTGCGATGGTTCAATGCCTGCATTTGCTCTTTCATCTCATCATTTGCTTCCCTAATCATTTTAATTATGTACATTCTGAACTCCCTTTCTGTCATTTCTTCTGCCATGCTGTCATTGGATTTTATTGATGTAACATCTAGATTTGTTTGGGGCATTTTCTTCCCTTGTTTTCCCATATTGTTCAGGAATCAGTGGGTCATTAATATATTGCAGATTTCCTCTATCAACTTATAATGTCCCTGAAGATTGCTAGTATATCCCCTCTTATCCTTCAGTAGCCTGAAGTCTTGGAGGAGGTTGATAATGCAGAGCTTCACGAAGAAGCTGCCTCTCTAGGGGTGGTGACCCTCAGGTGGCGTATATTCCCTACTAGTGGGCAGAGGTGTCTCCACTTGTTGACCAATGGTCATCCAATGGGGAACTCGACTGTGGGCTGAGGCAAGGCCTGTTTGTGCCTGTGTCTCTGGTTTTACTGTCCCTGTGGGAAAACCTCCCCTGGCCAGGAAGACTCACTCGGTGGGGCTGTCTCGCTGGTCAGTTGCCCTCCTAGAGGTTCCCCTCAATCTACAACTATCACCTGGGCTGGGCTGTATTCCTCTGCAATGATCCCAGGGTCCCGGACCTACGTCCTGGGCCTGGGAGCCTCACCCTCCGCAGGCGAGTCTCCTTAGGCTGCCTCTCCCAGAGAATCTGCCCGCCGCCCTGGAAAATTTGCTTCACCCCTAGGCGTGTCTCTGTGGGGCTCTTCCAGCAAGAAGCCACCTAGCTCCTGGGACCCTGCTCTGCACCAATCACCTGACTATGCAGCCCCTCCTCTGAGCCACCACCTGGAGCCCCGTAAAATAGCTCCAAGACCCAGAGACCTGCCACACACCTCCTCCTCCGGACAGCCGCCCGGTTTCTGACGCACTCACTAGGAGCCCAAACATCTCACTTCGGGTCTCCTCCTCCCACCAACCACCCGTAGCCCTAGGCAGTCACTCCAAGTCCAAGTGACCCACCCTGTTCCTCCTCCTCCTCCTTGGGGTAGCCCCCCGGGTGTTCAGGAGTGGTGGCTCTGAGACCAAGTGACTCACCATGCTCCTCCTCCAGGCTGGCCACCGGTGTTCAGGAGCGGTCGCTTATAGTCCAATCAACTCACCACTCACCTCCTCCTCTGGCAACCACCTGTGGCTCTGATGCAGTCCACTCCTAGACCAAGCGTCCCACCGCTCTCCTCCTCCAGTCAGGCCACCAGTGTTCTGGAGCAGTTGTTCTGAGTTCAAACAGCTCACCACACAGCTCCTCCTCTGGCAACTGCCTGTGGCTCTGATGCAGTCACTCCTAGGTCAAGCAACCTGCCATGCTCCTCCTCTTCCTCCGGGCAGCCTCCCTGTGTTCAGGAGCACTCGCTCTAAGTTCAAACAGCTCACCATGCAGCTCCTCCTCTGGCAACCGCCTGTGGCTCTGATGCAGTCACTCCTAGACCAAGCGACCCGGCGAGCTTCTCCTCTTCCTCCAGGCAACCCCCCAGTGTTCAGAAGCGATCATTCTGGGTCTAAACAGCTCGCCACGCAGCTCCTCCTCAGGCAGCTGCCCGGAGCCCCAGTGGTTCCTCGAGTCCAAGCACTGTACTGAGCCGCCTCCTCTACGATGTTCCCAGTGGTCCGTGTTTACTGCTCCAGTGGGGTGAGGGGTGTCTTGCCGAGCAACTCCACTTCACAAATTCCCTGCGTTCCAGGGCTACCGCCCCATCCGGGATGCCTCCCCAATGGGAGAGACTCACCCGGCGGCTTTGAGTTGGTCCCAAGTCTCTCACTATCTCCTCTTTTGAATCTTTCATCCTGGAACAACATGAAATGCAGCCACCCTCTAGTCCGCCATCTTGGCCTGCTCCCTAGAAATGCTCTTTAAATACAAATATTTGGCAAGTCATTCGGTTTTCCTGGTCATTTTCAAAGATATGAAAGGAGTCACAGAACACAAACTCTGAACATTAACATGTGGTGAATCAGTTTTCCCAGTTGCTTTCAAAGCCATTTGACTCAGTGGGAAAGAATCCCTCAAAATGTCTGACATTTACTTCCTACACCAAGATGAAAGATTCCAGGGCCAACTTAAAACACAAGTTGACTTTGGGACCTGAAGAGGGCGTTGTGTCTCCAGGAAGAGTGGGGTGCTGTGAGGACATGGGGACAATGACAGCCATGCCACAGTTTACTCCCAGGAGAAGGCCAGTTCTGGAGGCTGCTCCAAGGTTGTTAAGAGATATTTGTCCGAGGAATGTGCGGTTGCCTGGAAACCTTATCTGTCAAGGACGGGAGCGGGGCTTAACCCCGACTCATCTCCTGCCTCATTTTGCTCTTTCTTAATTTTTTTTTGTTCTCTTTGAATTTCTACTGATTGATTCTAGGACTGCTATACACACACACACACACACACACACAATGCACACACACACACACTTTTTTCTCACTTATGCTCTTTTTGAGCTTTTTAATATTTTTCCTTTTTTGTTCTTTTTAGTTACACATGACCACAGAATGTATTTTGACATATACACAAATGGAATATAACTTCCCATTTCTATGACTATACATTACATGGTATTATAATGGTACTTTATTCATGTATGAATATAGGATAATAATGTGCCACTCATATAATTATCTTCCCATTTCCATACTCCAAGTCCCCCTGTAAATTCTGGTGAACCTACACCTCTCCCTTCCCACCTATTGTGAATCAGCACCCATATAGCAGAGAAAATATTCACCCTTTACTGATATAGTAATGATTAATTTTCCTTAGCATTGTAACCTACATTTCCATTTACTTACAAACAATGTCATATCTTCATTTTTTTAATGACTGAGCAATTATATATTGGTAAAATTTAATATTTTTTCTTTAACAATTCATCTATTGAAGGACATCTAAATTGGTTTCATAGCTTGGCTATTGTGAAATGAGTTGCTATAATCTTTGCCACATCACTAAAGTGTGTTCATTTTAAGTCTTTTTGTAATATGTTAATGAGTGGGAAAATAAGGTCAAATGGTGGTTTTATTCTAGGTTTTCTGAGGAATCTATATGCTTTTTATAGTGATTGTACCAATTTGTATTCTCCCCAGCATGGTATGTGTTTACCTTTTTCCCGACATCCTCACCAACATTTATTGTTACTTGTATTCTTTATTTTTGCTATTGCAACTGTCGCTGGATAAAATCTGTGTAGTTTTAAATTACATTTTTCAAATTGCTAAGAATGTTGTACTTTTTAAATATATTTATTGACCATTTGTATTTCCTTTTATGTGAAAGTTCTGTACATATCCTTTGCCCATTTAGTATTTTGGTTATTTGTTTTCGAATGTTAAGTTTTTTGAAATCTTTATATATCCTGGAGAGTAATGGTGTATCTGAGGTGCAGGTGGCACAGACTTTCTTCTATTCTGTAGAATCTCAAATTATGTTATTGATTGTTTCCTTTCTGTGAAGAAGCTTTGCAGTTTAATATAATCCCATTTATTGATTTCTTATTTTTTTTTTGTGCTTTTTGAGTCTGGTTGGGGAAATCAGTTTCTAAAATGATATGACAGAGATTTAGGTGTATTTTTTTTTCTAGTTGGGGCAGGGTATTTTCTGTGATACTTAGGTACTTGATCATGTAGAATTGAATTTTACACAGATTGAGAGACAAGTGTCTAATTTCATTTTCTTACACACAGATATCCATTTTTCTGTACCATTTATTGAAGAGGCTATATTTTCTTCAATGTATTTATAGTGCCTCTGTTTAATATAAGATAATTGTATTTTTGTGTGTCTCCACGTCTTCTATTATGTACCAATGGTCTTCATGTCTGCATTTGTTCCAGTACCAATATGTTTGTGATACAATACCTCTGTATTACAATTTAAGGTGTGGTATTGGGTTGTCTTCTGCTTCATTTTCTTGCTGAGTTTTGATTTAACCATTATGAACTGCTTATATTTCCAAAGGAATATCATGGCTGTATTTTCTGAGTCTGTAAATGTTTCATAGGAATATTAATTGGAATTGCAATTTATCTGTAGAGCACGTTTTGTTTTATCACCATTTGCCAATGTTAAATTGCCTTTCCAAGAGATGAGTGGGTAATCTTTCTCTCTTCTAAGGTATTTTTAGATTTCTTCCTTTATTGTATTGTTTTCTTTGTAGTAATCTTTCACATCTGTTGTTAGATATATTCCCAAATATTTTGAGGCTATTATGACTGTGATAGTTTCTTTAATTTCTATTTCAGTTCAATCATCTGTTAGGAATATAATTTATTTATGGGTGTTTATTTTATATCATGTTACTTTTCTGAATTCCTTCATGAGTTCTACAAGTTTTCTGGTGGAATTTTTTGGATCTTCTAAATGTAGAATCATGCACTTATCAAACAGGGAAAATTTCCAATTTGTATCCCTTTAATATCTTTCTTCTTTCTAATTATTCAGTCTAGAGTTACTAAGACAATGTTGGATAGAAGTGATGAATGATGTCATCTCTGTCTTATTCCAGTTCTAAGAGGGAATGGTTTCAATATATCTCATTTCAGTTTTATGTTTTTCTTGGGGTTAACAAGTATAGTTTTTAAATGTTAAGTATGTTTCTGCTATCCCTATCTTTTGTTGTGTTTTGAACATAAGTTGATTCTGCATTTAGTCAAATGGTTTTTGTACATCTATGATATAACCATAAGATTCTTATCTTTAAGTCTATTGATATCATAAATTTCATCTATTAAATTTGTATGTGGAGTCATTTTTGCATACCTGTGATGAATCCCTCTTGTATTGGTATGCAAGATATTGGAATTTTAGATAATTTTTGCATGTATAATTATCGGGGATATTGTTATGAAAACTTCTTTCCTTTGATGTGTATTTTGTTTTTGTATCAGGGTAACATCAAAGCTTCATAGTACGACTTTGAAAGAGTTTCCTCCTTTTCTATTTCATGAAATCATTTTAGGATAATTGGTTTTTGTGCTTCTTTGAAGGTCTGGTAAAACTTGGCTGAGAGTCTTGGTTCTTGGCTTTGCTTTGCATAGTTGGTAGGGTTTTGATAGTGCCTTTAATTTTCATTTGTTAAAATTTATCTTTTAATATTTTCTATTTTCTCCTGATACAACATGTGTCAGTCATATGTTTGCAGAAATTTGTTGATTTTTTTGTGATTTTATATTTTTGGAAAGTATAAATATTCAACTAGTTTGTGATTATTGTGTGTATTTCAGTAGTGTCCATTGTTATGTTTTCTCACCATGAAATTTTGTAGTTTGAATTTTTCTCTTTTTTTGTTAGCTTTCATATGAGTTAATCAATTTTATTGACTTTTTAAAAAATAAATAACTTTTGTTTTGTGGATTATTTGAATTGGTCCTTTTTCAATTTCTTCTATTTTAGCTGAGATATTAATTTCTCTCTTCCGCTTTCATTGATGATTTGTTCTTTTTTAGGACACTTAGATATAATATTAGGTTATTTATTTGGTGATATTCTATTCTTTTAATGAATAATCTTAATATATTAAAATTTTCTATTAGTACTGATTTTATAATGTCTTAGTGAATTTGGTAAGTTTTATTGCTATTTTTATTGTCCTCTTAGTATTTTTACATTTCATTCCTTATATATTTCTCTCCATTTTTAATTCCACAGCATATTATTTAGTTCCAGGTGTTAGAATAGTTTCTATTTTTTATTTTATCAATGGCTTATAATTTCATTGTGTTATCTGATAGGATACAATGTATTATCTCTAATTTGTTATTTTCTTAGACATACTTTGTGACCTAATATATGGTCCATTTTAGGGAAGCATCTACTTGCTTTTGTGAAGAAAGTACATTTGCATGTTGATGGATAATACACTATATATATGTATACATAAATATTTTAACTTTAATTATTAATTGTGTTTTTATTTGTGTAACTTTTTAATTTCATTTTTGTTTGGAGGATCAATCCAATGTGAGATAATTGTGTTCAAGTCACACAATATTATTGTTTTGTGCTATGTTTCATTCTGAAATTGAGAATGGTTTGTATAATGTAGTGTGTATAGACTTTCCATTGTTTGGGCCATAAGTACTTACAATTATTGTCTCATTGATGTAAAATTCCCTTAGGAAGTATGAAATGACCTTCATTATTTCTTCTGATTAACTGGTTTAAAGTCCACTGAATCTGAAATGGGAAGGGAACTCCTGCATGTTTACCAGGTTCATGTGAATAATATACTTCCAATCCTTTGGCCTTCATTATGTGAATATATTTGCCAAAGAGGTAAGTCTCTTGGAGACACAATGTTTTTGGGTCTTGTATTTTAATCCAGTCTGTTATTCTATGTCTTTCAATTAATTGGGATAAGCTATTTTCTTCTCAGGATAGTATAGCAATATGATTTTATTCATCATCATTTTGACTTATATCTGATTTTTAATTTGAATGTTTATCCACTAATTCACTGTTCTTTTTGCTTAGTCCCTCCCTTTGCTGGTATTCTCTTATCTTTAATGAAATATCTTATACAGTATGTCTTATAGTGCAGGTTTTCTAGTTTTGAATTTATTTAACAACTGCTTACCATGGAAGATTTTTATTCATTCTCAAATATAAAATTCACTTTTATAAGTTATAGTAATCTTGGATGAGAACAGTTATTTTTAGAACTTGGTATATATTATTCCAAGACATGCTTGCTTTGAGGGTCTGGTTTTTTGAGATCAGCTGAGGACTGGATTATTTTTCTGTCTAAATCTTAATTGACATTTTTCTCTATCACACTTTATAATTCTATATATATTTTGTATGTGATGCATTTTTATAATAATGTACCATATTTTGTGTCATATAATTATGTGCATTTGGGGTCCTTTGAGTATTCTGTATTTCACTTTCCATTTAATTCTTAATATTTCAAAAACTTTCTGACATTATTTCTTTGAAAAAGCTGCTCATTTCTTTCATTTGTATCTCCAAGCTTTCATCAATCTCAATAAGATTAAAATTTGGTCTTTAAAGGTTACCCCATATTTCTTTTAAGTTCTTTTCATCGTTTCCTAACATCTTATTTCCATGGTCAACTTTATTTCTCATATTTTATGTTTTGTCTTAATTGCCTGAAACTCTGCTTTCCAAGTGAGCAAACCTGTTGGTGATGCTCCCAATAAATTTTATTTATTTTTTGGTGTTGATTCCTTTATTTTGAGGAGTTATGCTTGGTTTTACTTTCAGAATCTCTATATCTTTAATAAAATGTTCTTTAACTTTCTGTATTTTCTCTCTGATTTCAGTCCCCACCCTAATCTTTACTTTGCAGATCAATTTATTTACATTATATATTCTTTCTCTGATATTTTTTCCACTTTGCTCTCAATGCATTCTGGTTAATGGAGTACCTTGGTTTGTTTGGGGAGATTTTTTTCTCTGAATTTTTTAAGTAGCTGTGTGCCTATCCATCTAAATATATGGTTCTGAGGAATTAGAGTTTCTACTGTGTGTACTTCTAGTGTTCCTGTGAGCTTCCAGTAACACCTTGCTTAGGAGTAGACAAAAAATAACAGCATGCAATGCAAAACATATGCACCATTTAAATAGTTCTAAATCTGATATCTAAATTGTTAATTATCACAATACACATAAATGGTATGTTCAGATATTGCCTATAAAAAATAGAAAGATTGCAATAAGTTTTACAATTTCAAATGCTGAAGAGGGACAGAATAGAAGTGATACAGAGTGAGATGATTATGTGAGTCGAAGAGAAAAGATAGAAGTAAATGTTTGAATGATGAATGAAAGTGTGAACAATAAAGATTGGCTGTTAACAGAAGAAAAGAGAGAGGAAAAATGAAGGAAAACAAAATCATAAAAGAAAATAATATATATAAAGTATAAATACAAAAATATAAATAGAAAAAGAATACAGAACAAATTTTTTTAAAATGCATTCAAATATTCTAGTCCTCAACACACTGGTCCATAACAAATAACTCCCTTCA
>NW_025920790.1:0-22533 GCF_902686445.1 Sciurus carolinensis | reverse complement strand
ATTCCTGGAAATCGAAACAGTTTGTTATATCAGAAGAACGGTGCTTGGTGGAACGACCATGTCTGTGGAGCAAAGTGGGAATGAGGAGAGAAGATGAAAGGTAAAGTTTCATTTAAATCCATTCTTTAAACTTTTTCAGAAAACCAACTTCAATTTCAGCCCTTTTCACACTTCACATTAGAATACTGCAAGAGAAATTTATAAGGTTCTGTTTAGAAAACGTGGAGAGAGAGTGCTCACAAGTTGGGAGCAGAGTGGGAATGAGGAAAAGAGAAAGTACCCCGAGTTCATGAAAATTCAGTAGTGCACTTGCTCAGAAAGCGCTATTCAGTTGACTCCTAACTGTGCGTGCATAGGGAAAGCTCAATTCATAGAAATTGAAACAGTTTGTTATAACAGAAGCCGTGAATTGTGGAACCACCACATCTTCGGATCAAGTGGTAATGAGGAGTGGAAATGATAGGCAAAGTTTCATTGAAATTCCATTCGTGAAACTTTCTCAGAAAAGCAACGTCAATTTCAGCCCTTTTCAACCTGCAGGTTAGACAACTGCAAGAGCAATACAAAAGGGGCTTGTCAGGAAAACCTGGAAGTAGAATGCTCAGATGTTGGGTGCAGATTGGGAATGAGGAAAAGAGAAAATTCCCCGGGTTTCCTGAAAAATCAGTCGTGCATTTGCTCAGAAAACGAAATTCAGTTGCAGCATAAATGTGTGTGCACAGGGAAAGCTCAATTCATGGAAATCGAAACAGTGTGTTATAACAGAAGCTCTGTGTATGGTGGAACCAACACATCTGCGGAGCAAACTGGGATTGAGGAGGGGAGATGACAGGCAAAGTTTCATCAAAATCCATTCCTGAAACTTTCTCAGAAAAGCAACTTCAATTTCAGCCCTTTTCACACTTCACGTTAGAATACTGCAAGAGTAATTTAAAAGGTTCTGTTTAGAAAACGTGGAAAGAGAGTGCTCAGATGTTGGGAACAAAGTGGGAATGAGGAAAGGTAAATGTACTTCGAGTTTCATGAAAATTCAGTCGTGCCTTTGCTCAGAAAACGCATTTCAGCTGCTGCCTAAAAGTGCGTGCATAGGGAAAGCTCAACTCATGGAAATTAAAACAGTGTGTTATAACAGAAGCTCCTTGCATGGTGGAACCAACACATCTGCGGAGTAATGTGGTAATGAGGAGGGGAGATGATAGGCAAAGTTTCATTGAAATTCATTCCTGAAACTTTCTCAGAAAAGCAACTTCAATTTCAGCCCTTTTCACACTGCATGTTAGACTACTGCAAGAGCAATACATAAGGGATTTGTTTAGAAAACGTGGAGAGGGACTTCTCAGACATTGGGAGGAGAGTAGGAACAAAAAAAGAGAAAGTACTGATACCTCCATTTACCGGTGACAAGTTCTGCTCCTTCTAATGTTGAAGATTGAACACTAGAGAAGCATGCCAAGGCAAGCATATTAAGCAGGTTTATTTAAAGGGAATAATACAGACTTCTCCCGGCAGGGAGAAGGGGGCCTTGGCTGATGTTCTAAAAGTCCCAAGAAGTGAGTGCACCCTACATCTTTTATAGGTTAAAGTCTCTTTTGTTCTCCAGTTCTCTCCCCCCTTATCTCTCTCCTTCCTGCCTATGTGACTAGGCCTGGTTTTGCATTACTGAGAAACCATGGGCAGGGGGAGGGCCAAGGTGATTCAGGCAGGTAAGGGCCCAGGGGGTATTCATTAGCAGCTCCTTGCTTGCAGTCCTTGATAAAGGCAGATAAATTTGGTAATCAATGGACTCCGGAGATCCTTGACATTCCATTCTTCCAGGGGCAGTCTCCAACTTCCAAAGGCAGATGGCTTCATGGCTTCATTTCCTCGAATTGACCCGATTCCCTATTTCTACACTAACTACCTGTCCTTAATTCTGGCTTCATTTCCCCCTTTAGCTATAGGAACTCCTAACTGCTTTAAGGAAAAGGGGGCATCGTTCGTTCTGGCTGCTTCAAAGCTGAAAGGGGGCAGCGAGGGGCAAGCAGTTTGGAGTTCCTTTTTTTAAAATCGGGTCAATCGAGGGGTCCAAGGTAGATGTCTGGTTGGGGAAGAGCAGGTTGTAAAGTCATCTGGGGGTGGGTGCTTCTATGATAGAAGAACAAAAAAACATGAGTACCAAAATGAGATTAGTACAAAGTAAATGTTGCAGCATCTGGAACATGCCACTGAGTATCATGAAAATGACAGAAGTCAATCTCTCACCAGGTGGGTGGAAGAATTGAGAAATTGTTCCCATAACTAGGCCTAGCAAAGGCTGGAGAGGACAAGGCCTTTATTTGGGAACTTTAACATTGTCCAGGTTATCAGGAATGTAAACACAACATTTAACTCTTAATGTCATAGATGTCCCAAAAAAATGTAGTTAAGCTACTTAATGTCATCTGATTTTTGTAAAATATCCCTTATTGGTATAACCTGTGTTTAGTAGAGATCTCTATACTTCTGTTACTTAGGGCTAGATAATCATATGAGCAAACATAGATTAAGTCTACCTGTGTAGCTTAGGAAGGTCTGCAGGCCTTAAAATGACTAAAAACTTCTGACTCTGGCAGTTTCTTTTGATAGTTATCAGGCACATTTGCTGAAGAATCTTTCATTTGTAGCTTCCAGTCTTTATTCTAGTGGGTTAATACAAGTGTACATCTTAAATTACATTTAACTATTATTTCTTTTAAATGCCCAAGAATGGCTATATTTTGGTTTTCACTGTTTTGCTGGGTGTCTAAGATCAAGCTGGTCAAATTGAGTTGGTTCCTGTCTTGTTAGAGTCAGCTGAGTTCCCACAGGGGCCACTCATAGAGAACTTAAGAACAGCTTCTTAGCTCCACCAGTGCCATTGGTTAGGCAGGGTCTCCTTGATGAGGTGACTTCCTTTGGAAGCATTAAGTGATGTCTCCCTTTTTCCATGACCCTCCTCTGCAGCAGATGCACTGAGTGATTTTTCATCCTCTAGTCTCAACAATCTCCTTGATCAGGCGGTTGTGTGACCCAGAGTTGCAAAGCTCCTTAGAGAAGTCCTCTTATTCCCTGGGTTCAGGCTGACTGAGGGCAAAAGATCCAAATACTGGTCTATCTTGCCTTCTGTATTTAATTCCAATTTCTAAGTTTGATCTTAACCATCCAGCAAGCCAGTCTCACCAGTCATAAAGTAAGAGTACTGGGCTTTAACTTCAATGTCTATAACTTTATGATTATTTACCTTTTTATCTAACTGGAGTCTGCATTAGTACTGGAAGTTACCACTATCTGTTCTATAGGTGATGGCTTATTATCACAAGTTACCTAGGTTGTGTGTTCTTGAAGCAGCTACTTCTGCAAAACATTAACAGGTAACAGTTTTACAAAATGAAATTAGCAAGAGTAAAAATATATTCTGCTTGTATAATAGCTATCTTGAATTTTGACTGAGAACCACATTATATTCCCTATTTGAGATCATAGTAATTTTACAACAAAAAACCAATCTTTTGACTATAACTTTAAATAAGCTGAAGTCTGACTAACAAATAAATAAGCTGGAGTCACTCTAACATGCAGTAAGGTGGGAGGCAGAGCCTTATCTCAGGTAAGGCATGGCTCTTTACAGACCTTAAGTGTTCTAATTCTGATGTTGATCTTTGCTTCTTCCTTAAATATCATTAAGTAGTTTACATATACTGTTTCCTGAGTCTATATAAACTTTATAATTAATACAATTTAACATTGTATCTAAAACATGAATCAAAGAAAGGCTGAGAGAACTTTTAACTTTCCTTTTGTGTGTCAAAGTGGCAAAATATTTTCATGTTTCACAAAATTAACCTTTAAACAAGTCAGGCTCTAATGTTTAGAAATACATTTATATTTGAAATTCTTTATCTCAGTGTAAAATATAACCAATTTTGCATATACCCTATTGATAACAGGTCCTATAATAGAACATTAAATGATAGAAATTAATCCCCAATAAAATTTACTCTTTATAAGTTTAAAATTACCATTACAGACAAGTTTAATCTGGAGAATAGCAGCTTGATAAATTCCCTGCTTTAAAACTTGTATACCTGAAAAATATGAACACATTTAATATACAACTAGTGACCACTTCACAATTACCTTGACACTTTTTTCTTACCAAATTTAGTTTTTTTAAGAAAAAGGTAGACTCTGTAACACAGTACAATACTCTAACAGTTGTTTAACCATAATTGTATACACCCCAATTTTTAAGACTAATTGTTCTAAAGAATAAATCTTAATAGACACAAAGTTAAGAGTAAATTAGTGTTTCTAAGAAATCCTTGCCATTTAACCATGTCATGTTACCATATAGATTAAACTTTGGTTTATATCAGAACATTAGTATTTCACTTTAGGAAAAACCTTAAATAGCTTTAGCTGTTTCACATACATACAACCAACTTAGTTACACGCAAACTTGTTGAAACTTGCCCTTTACTTACACAGACTTTCTTAGCACTTACTTAGACCCTCATGTATTTCATCGCACAAGCACTTTCTTACCCAGAAACATTTCCTTTTCCCTTTTACTAAATATATTTCCATACCCAGAACCTTTTAGTTTCTCTTTCCTATCTGTTGACCCCTTTTTGTTCACATTCTGAAACAACTCTTATGAAATTTCTGAACTTAGATAAATTACTCTATTTTAATAAGATTAAATATTTTGCTGTTTATAGTACTCTAATTGAAACACAGTTGAAACTTTTGGGACCCTTTGTATATAGAATTGCACTTGTTAGGACATAACTCTTAGTAACTTTGTTTTTAGTTTAGTGATGACACAAAGCAAGTTTAAACCCTTTTATTTACCAACCTATGAAAACACCAATAATGTTTAAGTATGATACCCCATGGAATTTAAGGAGTGAAGAGTACTTGATGTTATTTAACAATTAGCATTTTAACTTTGCAAATTAATCAGATGTCTCTACAAACACATTTGAGTAATCCCATACATGTTAACTCTAATTCACTTATTCTGTAAAAACCAAGAGATCAGACAAGTGTCCTGAACAGTATTTGCTCTCTCCTGTTGAAGAAAAGTCCTAGAAACAATTGATATTAGACATTTTATTAACATCAATATTTTATTAACTTGACCACCTAGAGACTTGTGAGTTATTTTCAAAGACATTTTACTTTCATTAGTTTACCCAATTTGAATTGAACCTTTAAATCATGTGAATTAAAAGTATTTGGATCCATTTTTAAATTTTAATTTTAGGAGCGCTCAGTTTTGATACAGACAAAACATGACACCAGACAGCACGACATACAAATAACACAAAATCAAAGGCCTTGTAACTTTATAGGTGAATCTCCATTGCAATGTAACAGATGTTCAAAAACTCTAGTTGAATAAAAAATAGAACTGATCAAAAAAATCATGAGCTCAAAAAAATATAGAATTTAAAAAAAAACAAGAGTCCTGGAAAAATGATACGGCCGTTAATTACTTCAGTAAAGCACCATAAAATTCACTTTTGCTGGAGTTTAGGTAAGGTTCTTTTTACCTTTTTTTTCCTTGGGTTTGAGACCGGTCTCTTACTGAGCCTTTAGGCTTCCTTTATTTACATTTCAATGTAAGCCTTGACTGAGATCTGGAAGGATCTAACAGGTTTTAACAGAAACCTTGTGCCTAGGGCATTTTAGTCATCTCATCAGGACAGGTTGGACGTCAAAGAAAATTATGAGACCTTATTTTCCACTACTTTGGAGAATGAAGCTACTTTGCTAAGTTCCTCACTGAGATATGCCATTGGTTATTGAGTTGCCTATGGCTGTCTATCCAGGATTTATTTTCCCCTTTGTGACAAACAGGTTAAATCTTGCTTCATAGGTAAACTGAGGACAGGAGCTTGAAGTAAGGCCCCTTCTTGATATTCCTGGGGCAGAATATTGTCCTACAGTGGCTATTTTCTGTAGTATTGAACCTGTTGATGACACAATTAAGCTTTATTTTTTGAGATCTTTTAATTCCTATTAGCTAAGAAGTTTAGGAGTTCTGCAATGGCCTTTTGATATTCCTCCTGGGTGGAGGCACATAAAGGATGTACTTTACTTACTGGAGAACAATCACAGAATGTTTTATCTCTGAATTTTGTTAAGTCCTTAGCTAAGGTTTGTCCTGAACAGGTGAGGGCCATCTAAATCCTGAGGCAATACTGTCTAGGTTAGTTGAGATACAGTATCTGGTTCCTCAAAGGCAAACAAATTGCTATTGAGAGTCTAGCATAAACAGGAAAAGTCATCTTTTAAATCTAACTTAGTAAACCAAGCAGCAGTTGGAATCCAAGATAAGAGTGTATGGATTAAGAACTACAGGATGGGGGAAATTACTGCTTCATTATTCTAAGGTCTTGGACTAGGCAGTTTGCTTTTTAACTCCTAAATGGGCAAATTGCATGGGCTATTGCAAGGCATTAAAAGTTTCTATCAGTTCGAATGATCTTTAATAAGTCCTTTTTCTTCCCTATATGTTCCCTTTTCTTTCCTTTGATGTCTATTAAAAATGGAAGATGCAAGCTGGTGAAGATCATCTGAGGATTGATCAGGGCCATGTGCCAATTTTTGTAATTTCCTCTAAATATTTGGAGCTGAATAATGATAAATTTATACTTTAAAAGTAGGTGGCCCTTTATGGATTCAGGATTCAGAGTGGTGTGCTTTCTTATTGCTTTCCTAAGTCTCTCCATGAAAATAGCAGGACTTTCCTGAAGGCTGCATAATAGTTTTTTAGGCATCCTACTCATTATTTGAATCCCAGTTAGGATGGTTTCTGGGAACTGCCTGTGCTCTAGATGGTTAATAGCATAATTTTCCAGGTGAGGTCAAATACCTGGCATAAGTTTTGAAACATCTCAATATTTATTAGGATCCTCCAAAAGCCTCCAAAAATTTATTTTTGCCTAACTTAAGTTGGGAGGGTTCCCTCAATTTTCCTCCCTTAGTGGGCGATTCCTCAAGGCTTTCTCCTCTCATGGTAGAGATTATTGCTGTCAAGCATGGTAACATATGAAAGGCACTTTTCTTGATCATTTGTAATTTAGCAGTATGCAGGCTAGTGGTGAACCTGGCAATACTGTTGAGAGAGAAGCTCCCTTCTGAGTTAGAAGTATTAGGGATGTCTCCCTAACTGAGCTTCCTTACGGTCCAGAAAAACCCGTCTCTCACTACCTGGCTTTGCCAAAGTTATTTCTGGCCTTCTTCGGCAAAATGTGAGGGTCCTAGTTTGCCCTGTGCTAGAGACCCTGGGAGGATTCAGACTTAAGGGCATTACTGCTTTCCTCCTGCCACTATAAACTCCTAATTATGAAAAGCGATGACGAAAGTAAAAAGTGTGCCTTTTGCCTATCTTTTTACCCTGTAGACTAAAGGAATCTCTAGAGGGTGAGGGGACATCTATTGGTTGTTAGGCGTATAACGCCCTTTGCTTGGAGGGTCTCACAGGAGGGGTTTTTAAATGCCTCCCTCTTGCAGCTTAAAGAGAACACAGTGAGCACATTTAAGCATGGGAACAGTAATGGGGAGACTCTAGATGTCTAGACTAGTGAAGGCTAACTATGCGAACAAAGGGAACCTGGGCATTTTCATACTAATCATCCCAGGCCTTAATCCTACAGCTTGAATTCCTAATGTCTGACCGGCAAGGGAAGGGGAGCATCCAGGAGGGAGTGGATTTGCGGGAGTGTTGTGCACTGTATGACCCATACAGAGGCAAAGGTAATTGGCGCTTTCCCTCAGTGCCATTGTCTACCGATCACCCTGGATACCCCTCAGGGCTGTTGGGAGGGGGAGTCTGGAGAAGGAACCTTTGGGGTCCACCCGAGAGTAGCCCGGGCCGAGAACCCCGCAGTTGCTCCAACCCTTCCTCCACCTCCACGCATCCTGGGCAGATCAGGACTAGGGACACTGTGTGCTTGCGGCAATTGTGCTCCGGGCCTGGACAGAAAAGTAGGAAACGACTTCGGCACAGTCCAACATGTCTACAGAGCAGGTGATTGGAACTTGCCTGGGCCGGGAAACCTCTCAACCGAGTCTTAAGAATGGCGGCTGCACTAACTGCATTTAAGTAGCCGACGGGTGCCCATTTTTTGCCCTCCAAAAATAAAGAGACAGAAAGAAAGATGCACCTCAACAGATGTGGGGTGTGTGGAGAGAGAAGCTTACTTACCTTGGCATAAATCTCGGTGGGACCTCCAAATCTGATACCTCCATTTACCGGTGACGAGTTCTGCTCCTTCTAATGTTGAAGATTGAACACTAGAGAAGCACGCCAAGGCAAGCATATTAAGCAGGTTTATTTAAAGGGAATAATACAGACTTCTCCCGGCAGGGAGAAGGGGGCCATGGCTGATGTTCTAAAAGTCCCAGGAAGTGAGTGCACCCTACATCTTTTATAGGTTAAAGTCTCTTTTGTTCTCCAGTTCTCTCCCCCCTTATCTCTCTCCTTCCTGCCTACGTGACTAGGCCTGGTTTTGCATTACTGAGAAACCATGGGCAGGGGGAGGGACAAGGTGATTCAGGCAGGTAAGGGCCCAGGTGGTATTCATTAGCAGCTCCTTGCTTGCAGTCCTTGATAAAGGCAGGTAAATTTGGTAATCAATGGACTCCGGAGATCCTTGACATTCCATTCTTCCAGGGGCAGTCTCCAACTTCCAAAGGCAGATGGCTTCATGGCTTCATTTCCTCGAATTGACCCGATTCCCTATTTCTACACTAACTACCTGTCCTTAATTCTGGCTTCAGTACTACGAGTACCATGAAAATTTGTTGCGCATTTGGTCAGAAAATGGAATTAAGTTGCTGCCTAAAAGTGTGTGCATAGGAATAGCTTAATTCATGGAATTTGAAACAGTTTGTTTTAACGGAAGCACTGTGCATAGTGGAACCACGAAATCTGTGGAGCAGAGTGGGAATGAGGACTGGAGATGATAGGCAAAGTTTCATTGAAATCCATTCGTGAAACTTTCTCACAAAAGCAAATTCAATTTCAGCCCTTTTCACTCTGCACGTTAGACTACTACAAGAGCAATACATAAGGGGTTTGTTTAGAATACATGGAGAGACACTGCTCAGATATTGGGAGCAGAGTGGGAATGAGGAAAAGAGAAAAAAACCAGAGTTTCATGAAAATTCAGTAGTTCATTTGCTCAGAGAACGCAATTCTGTGCTGTCTAAAAGTGCATGCATAGGGAAAGCTCAATTCATGGAAAATGAAACAGTGTGTTATAACAGAAGCACCGTGCATGGTGGAACCAACACATCTGTGGAGAAAAGTGGTAATGAGGAGGGGAAATGATAGGCAATGTTCATTGAAATCCATTCGTAAAACTTACTCAGAAAAGCAACTTCATTTTCAGCCCTTTTCACACTGCACGTTAGACTACTGCAAGAGAAATGCATAAGGGGCTTGTTTAGAAAACGTGGGGAGAGAGTGCTCAGATGTTCTGAGCAGAGTGGGAACGAGGAAAAGAGAAAGTAGTCCGAGTTTCATGAAAATTCATTCGTGCATTTTTCTCAAAAAAACAATTCAGTTGCCGCCTAAATGTGCTTGCATTGGGAAAGCTCATTTCATGGAAAACGAACCAGTTATTTATAACAGAAGCCGTGAATGGTGGAACCACCATATCTGCGGAGCAAAGTGTGAATGAGGAGGGGAGATGATAAAGTTTCATTAAAACCCATTCGTGAAACATACTCAGAAAAGCAACTAAATTTTCAGCCCTTTTCAACCTGCAAGTAAAGTCCTGCAACAGCAATACAAAAGGGGCTTCTGAGGAAAACCTGAAGGTAGAATGCTCAGATGTTGGGAGCAGAGTGGGAATGAGGGAAAGAGAAAATACCTCGAGTTTCATTAAAATTCTGTAGTGCATTTGCTCAGAAATCGCAATTCAGTTGCTGCCTAATAGTGCGTGCATAGAGAAAGCTCAATTCATGGAAATCGAAACAGTGTGTTATAATAGAAGCACCGTACATGGTGGAACCAACACATCTGTGGAGCAAAGTGGGAATGAGGAGGGGAGATGACAGGCAAAGTTTCATTGAAATCCATTCGTGAAACTTTCTTAGAAAAGGAACTTAAATTTCAGCCCTTTTCAACCTGCACGTTACAGTCCTGCTACAGCAATACAAAAGGGGCTTTTCAGATAAACCTGGAGACAGAATGCTCAGATGTTGGCAGCAGAGTGGGAACGAGGAAAAGAGTTTCATGAAAATTCATTCGTGCATTTGCTCAGAAAATGCAATTCAGTTGCTGCCTAAATGTGCGTGCACAGGGGAAGCTCAATTCATGGAAATCGAAACAGTTTGTTATAACAGAAGCACCGTGCATGGTGGAAACACCACATCTGCGGAGCAAAGTGGGAATAAGGAGGGGAGATGATGGGCAAAGTTTCATTGAAATCCATTCGTGAAACTTTCTCAGAAAAGCAACTTCAATTTCAACCTTTTTCACACCGCACATTAGAGTCCTGCAAGAGAAATACATAAGGGGCTTCTCAGGAAAACCTGGAAGTACAATGCTCAGATGTTGGGAGCAAGGTGGGAATGAGGGAAATAGAAAGAAACCCGAGTTTCATGAAAATTCAGTCGTGACTTTTCTCAGAAAATGTGATTCAGTTTCTCCTTAAAAGTGCGAGCTAGGGAAAGCTCAATTCTTTAAATCGAAACAGTTTGTTATAAAAGAAGCACCGTGCATGGTGGAACCACTACATCTGGGGAGCAAAGTGGGAATGAGGAGCGGAGATGATAGGCAAAGGTTCATTGAAATCCATTCATGAAACTTTTTCATAAAGGCAACTTCGATTTCAGCACTTTTCTACCTGCATGTTAGAGTCCTGCAACAGCAATTCAAAAGGAGCTTCTCCAGAATACCTGGAGGTAGAATGCTCAGATGTTGGGAGCACAGTGGGAACGAAGAAAAGAGAAAGTACCCCGAGTTTCATGAAAATTCAGTCGTGCATTTGCTCAGAAAACGCAATTCAGTTGCTTCCTAAAAGTGCATGCATAGGGAAAGCTCAATTCATGGAAATTAAAACAGTTTGTTTTGACAGAATCACTGTACATGGTGGAACCACCACATCTGCAGTACAAAGTGGGAATGTGGAGGGGAGATGACAGGCAAAGTTTTATTTTAATCCATTCGTGAAACTTTATCCGAAAATCAACTTCAATTTCAGCCCTTTTCAACCAGCACGTTAGAGTCCTGCAATATCAATAAAAAAGGGGCTTTTCAGGAAAACCTAGAGACGGAATGCTCAGATGTTGGGATCACAGAGGGAATGAAGAAAAGAGAAAATACCCCGAGTTTACTGAAAATTCAATCGTGCATTTGTCAGAAAACTCAATTAAGTTGCTGCCTAAAAGTGCATGCAGGGAAAGCTCAATTCATGGAAATTGAAACAGTTTGTTATAACAGAAGCAGTGCATGGTGGAAACACCACAACCATGGAGTAAAGTAGGAATGAGGAGGGGAGATGATAGGCAAGGTTTCATTGAAATCCATTCGTTAAACTTACTCAGAAAAGAAACTTCAATTTCAGAACTTTTCACTAGGCTTGTTAGACTACTACAAGAGAAATACAGGAGGGGTTTCTTTAGAAAACATGGAGAGAGCCTGCGCAGATGTTGGGATAACAGTGGGAATGAGGAAAAGAGAATGTTCCCCAAGTTTCATGAAAATTCAGTCATGCATTTGCTCAGAAAACGCCATTCAGTTGCTGTCTAAAAAGGTGTGCATAGGGAAAACTCAATTCATGGAAATCAAAAGAGTTTGTTATAACAGAAGAACCATGCATGATGGAACCACCACAGCTGCAGAGAAAAATGGGAATGAGGAGGGGACATGATAGGCAAAGTTTCATTGAAATCCATTCATGAAACTTTCTCAGAAATGCAACTTAAATTTCAGCCCTTTTCACGCTGCACGTTAGAGTACTGCAAGGGCAATACATAAGAAGCTTGTATAGAAAACGTGGAGAAAGACTGCTCAAAATTAGAATGCAGACTGGGAACGAGGAAAAGAGAAAATATCCCGAATTTCATGAACATTCATTCATGTATTTTCTCATAAAACTCAATTCTGTTGCTGCCTAAAATTGCATGCATAGGGAAAGCTCAATTCATGGAAATTGAAACCGTTTGTTATAACAGAAGCACCGTGAATGGTGGAACCACCACATCAGCGGAGCAAAGTGGAAGTGAGGAGGGGAAGATGATAGGCAAAGTTTCATTGAAATCCATTCGTGAAACTTCCTCAGAAAAGCAATTTCAATTTCAGCCCTTTCCACACTGCACGTTAGACTACTGAAAGAGCAATACATAAGTGTCTTGTTTAGAAAACATGGAGAGAGAGTGCTCAGATGTTGGGAGTAGAGGGAGAAGGGGGATAAGAGAAAGTGTTGAGAGCAGGGTGGTATCTGTGCTGCTAACTGTCTCAAGGACAAACAGGACTGCTGGGTCCCTGTGCTTACCAAGGTTGTTAAGAGATATTTGTCCGAGGAATGTGCAGTTGCCTGGAGACCTTATCCGTCAAGGACGAGAGCAGGGCCTAGCCCCGACTCAGCTCCTGAATAGTTCACCCCTTCCCTCCTCCCTTCTTCCTCTAGGACCGTCCAGTTCTGGCCGGACCCAATGAAAATCAAATAGATTGACCGGACCCAACCAGGGGAGGTTTAGCTGTTCGAATGTTAGCCAATTAGAAGAACACTGTAAAACTGCTTGCTTTTCCTTATAAAAACCCTGCTGACGAGGGCTCGCGGCCTCTCCTAGCATCGTTGATTAAGGACGCAGAGGACCGGGTTCGAACTCGCTAATAAATGACTCTTTGCCTCTTGCATTGATTGTGGTCTCTGGTGGTCCTTGTGGGATCTCAAGCCTTTGGGCACAACATATGGGGGCTCGTCCGGGATCCCCAAGCCCACCCAGACACCTGATCATAGAGTCATAAGTGACATCTTCCACCGGTGAGTAAGGCATTGCCGTGTGTTTTCTGGTCTGAATTGCCTGCAGGCTCTGGTTCTGGGCTGGCACAGTCCTGGCGGACGCGCTATAGGACCCCAGCAGGGTCTCGGGAGACGTCCCCTCCACCCATCTGGTGACATTTGTCACATCTGAGCAGTGGGTACTGCATTCTGGCGAGTCATCGCATCTGGTGACATTATTGTCACATCTGAGCAGTGGGTACTGCATTCTGGCGAGTCATCGCATCTGGTGACATTATCGTCACATCTGAGCAGTGGGTGCTGCATTCTGGCGATTCGTCGCATCTGGTGACATTATTGTCACATCTGAGCAGCGGGTGCTGCATTCTGGCGATTCGTCGCATCTGGTGACATTATTGTCACATCTGAGCAGTGGGTACTGCATTCTGGCGAGTCATCGCATCTGGTGACATTATTGTCACATCTGAGCAGTGGGTACTGCATTCTGGTGAGTCATCGCATCTGGTGACATTATTGTCACATCTGAGCAGTTTGTGCTGCATTCTGGGTAAATTTGTCACTTCTGAGCAGCTTGTGCTGCACTCTGAGCAGTTTGTGCTGCATTCTGGGTGAATTTGTCACTTCTGAACAGCGTCTGCGCTGCTTCTGAGCAGCTTCAGTATTGCATTCGGACGACTGGCCGCATCTGGTTAACTCTTTGTCCCATTTGGGCTTTGTGTGGCACCTGGGAAACTACAAAATACCAGCTAGCCAATTTTTGATTTAGCATGCTACGTGTCTGTCTGTTTGTGTATTGTACTATATGGTCTTTACTCTTGCCTTCTATTAAATTCTTCATTGTGTTAATCCGATCTTAGGCTTAGGGATACTCATTGCAGGGTACTTTTACAGTCCTTCTCCTTGTTCCTGAGAGATTTGTTTACTCCAATCCCTCTAGGCAGAGAGCTCAGCAGCTCCATTCCTCAAAAGTAGTAAGAAATAATGTTTTGTGATCTTCTGCATTCAAACCTAACCTGATTTCTCAACCAGGAAAAAAAGGGTTAAAAAGTCCTGGGTAATCCTCCCTCCCCTCTGCCTGGCCTTGCCAAACGTGCATTGGTATGTAAGCTGCAGCAGTCTCAGCGGGAAGGGGCGGGTAACCTGAAGAAAAAAAAAAAAGTGTCTATTTTAAACTTCTGGGCTGGTACCCAGAACTAACTTATTTTCTAGGATTCTTCGTTTGTTTTGTTTTTCTTTAATGCTGTATTTTTGAGCTCATAATTTTGATCTTGCATACCTAGGTTAATGATTTTTTTTGATCAGTTCTATTTTTTATTCAACTAGAGTTTTTGAACATCTGTTACATTGCAATGGAGATAAAGTTACAAGGTCTTATCAAAACTGAGCGCTCCTAAAATTAAAATTTAAAAATGGATCCAAATACTTTTAATTCATGTGATTTAAAGGTTCAGTTCAAATTGGGTAAACTAATAAAAGTAAAATGTCTTTGAAAATAACTCATAAGTCTCTAGGTGGTCACACTAATGGAATGTTAATGTTAAACAATGTCTAATATCAATGGTTTCTAGGACTTTTCTTCAACAGGAAAAAGACAGCAAATACTGTTCAGGACACTTGACTGCTTTCTTGGTTTTTACAGAATAAGTGAATTAAAGTTAACATGTATGGGATTACTCAAATGTGTTTGTTGGTGACATCTGATTAATTTGCAAAATTAAAATGCTCATTGTTAAATAACATCAAGTACTCTTAACCCCTCAAATCCCATGGAGTATCGTACTTAAACATTATTGGTGTTTTCATAGGTTGGTAAATTAAAAAGAGTTTAAAATTGCTTTGTGTCATTACTAAAAACAAGGTTATTAAGAGTTATGTTCTAACAGATAAAACCTCAACTCAGAGAGTGAGTGTTCCATCTGCTCCCTTACCACTTCCCCCTGCTCCCCCTCCAGTTCTGCAAAGCTCCAAGGAGCTCTTAGACTTGGATTTAGAGCTACCATCTCCCCTTTCACTGTGTTTCAGTTAGAGTTGTTTCAGAATGTGAACAGAAAGGGGTCAACAGGTAGGGAAGAGAGAATAAAAGGTTCTGAGTTTGGAAATATATTTAATAAAAAGGAAAAAAAAATGTTTCTGGGTAAGAAAGTGCCTGTGTGATGGAATACATGAGGGTCTAAGTAAGTGCTAAGAAAGTCTGTGTGTAAGTAAAGGGCAAGTTTCAACAAGTCTGTGTGTAACTAAGTTGGTTGTGTGTATGTGAGACAGCTAAAGCTATTTAAGATTTTTCCTAAGGTGAAATACTAATGTTCTGATATAAGCCAAAGTTTAAAATATATGGTAAAATAACAAGGATTTCTTAGAAACACTAATTTACTCTTAACTTTGTGTCTATTAAGTTTTATTTTTTAAAACAATTAGTCTTAAAAATTGGGGTTTATACAATTATGGTTAAACAACTGTTAAGAGTATTGTACTATGTTACAGAGTCTAAATTTTTCTTTAAAAACTGAATTTAGTAAGATTAAAGTGTCAAGGTAACTGTGAAATGGTCACTCCTTGTATATTAAATGTGTTCATATTTTCCAGGTATACAAGTTTTTAAAGCAGGAAATTTGTCAAGCTGCTATTCTCCAGAATAAACTTGTCTGTACTGGTAATATTAAACTTAAAGAGTAAATTTTATTGGGGATTTATTTCTATCATTTAATGTTCTATTATGGGACATATTATCAGTAAGGTATATGTAAAATTGGTTACTTATTTCACTGAGATAAAAATTTAAATGTAAATGTATATCTAAAAGTTAGTGACAGCCTGATTTGTTTAAAGGTTCATATTGTAGAAGGTGAAAGCACTTTGCTACACAAAAGAAAAGTTAAAAGCTCTCTCAGCCTTTCTTTGATTGATTCCTGTTCTGGATATAATGTTAGACTGTGTTAACTAATATTCATAGGGACTCAGAAATCAATATATGTAAACTTCTTAAAATGACATTTAAGAAAGAGTATAATGCTCAATAGCAAAAATGGGACAACAATGACTGAGATTGGGGTCCCTGACTTCAGTGACTGTAGCATGCCTGGTGCCTGGGAGTGTTCCTGTGTAGGAGCACAAGATGCCTAACTGCTGTGGCAGTAGCCTCCCTGGGGAGGCTCTGTACAGGAGTCCTATCAGCTCTTACATTGATATCAGGCACACAGCTTTGGGCAGAAAAAAAATTGTTTTGCTAGATAACCAGTGTTTCATCAGTTCCCTTCTCTAGTTCCTGCCCACCTTACAGTAACTTTGGACAGTGGACTTATTTGAGAGCTACACAGAGTTCCTAACATTGCACTTTGCAGTTGTGGGAAAAAGTTGCATAGATGGTCTAGTCTCTGTAACTCTCCTGAAAACAAAGAATAATGCTTACATAGTCTCTAAAATAATAAGACATGTATAAAGATTGCTAACATAACTCTTTAGGTCTGCATTTCCATCAGAGAATAGAGCTCCATCTGATCTCAGCTTAATCTTCAAAATCTGTGTTTATAAACCTTTATTTTCTAATACTCCTTTGACCCTCACTGAACTTGAAAATTTGGTCATGCTGGTCATGGCAAAAGGGGCAAATATTAGTTGTAGGATTAGAACACTTAAGATCTATAAAGAGTCACGCCTTATCTGAGATAAGGCTCTGCCTCCCACCTTACTGCATGTTAGAGTGACTCCAAAATAAATCAGACTTCAGCTTATTTAAAGTTATAATCAAAAGATTGGTTTTTTGTTGTAAAATTACTATGATCTCAAATAGAAAATATAATGTAGAACTCAGCCAAAATTCAAGATAACTATTATACAAGCTAAATATGTTTTTACTCTTGCTAATTTCATTTTGTAAAACTGTTGCCTGTTACTATTTTGCAGAAGTAGCTGGTTCCAGAACACGCAACCTAGGTAACTTGTGATAATAAGCCATCACCTAACAGATAGTGGTAACAGATATCAGAACAGATAGTGGTAATTTCCAGAACTAATGCAGACTCCAGTTAGATAAAAGGGTAAATAACTGCAAAGTTATGGACATTGAATTTAAAGCCCAGTACTCTTACTTTATGACTGGTGAAACTGGCTTGCTGGATGATTAAGATCAAACTTAGAGATTGGAATTAAATACAGAAGGCAAGATAGGCCAGTATTTGGATCTTTTGTCCTCAGTCAGCCTGAACCCACGAACAAGAGAACTTCTCTAAGGAGCTTTGCAACTCTGTGTCACACAACCTCCTGATCAAGGAGATTGTTGAGACTAGAGGATGAAAATCGCTCAGTGCATCTGCTGCAGAGGAGGGTCATGGAAAAAAAGGAGACACCCCTAATGCTTCCAAAGGAAGTCACCTCATCAAGGAGACCCTGCCTAACCAATGGCACTGGTGGAGCTAAGAAGCTGCTCTTAAGTTCTCTACGAGTGGCCCCTGTGGGAACTCAGCTGACTCTTTAACAAGACAGGAACCAGGTCAATTTGACCAACCTGATGTTAGACACCCAGCAAAACAGTTAAAACCAAAATATAACCATTCTTGGGCATTTAAGAGAAATAACAGTTAAATGTAACTTAAGATGTACACTTGTGTTAGTCCACTAGAATAAAAACTGGAAGCTACAAATGAAAGAAAGATTCTTCAGCAAATGTGCCTGATAACTATCAAGAGAAACTGCCAGAGTCAGAAGTTTTTAGTCAGTTTAAGGCCTACAGACCTTCCTAAGCTATACAGGTAGACTTGATCTATGTTTGCTCGTATGATTACCTAGCCCTAAGTAACAGAAGTATAGAGCTCTCTACTAAACACAGGTTATACCAATAAAGGAATATTTTACAAAGTCAGATGACTTAAGTAGCTTAACTATATTTTTTGGGATATCTATGACATTAAGAGTTAAATGTTGTGTTTACATTCCTGATAACCTGGACAATGTTAAAGTTCCCAAATAAAGGCCTTGTCCTTTCCAGCCTTTGCTAGGTCTAGTTATGGGAACAATTTCTCAGTTCTTCCACCTCCTGGTGAGAGATTGACTTCTGTCATTTTCATGATACTCAGTGGCATGCTCCAGATGCTGCAACATTTACTTTGTACTAATTTCATTTCAGTACTCATGTCTTTTTGTTCTTATATCATAGAAGCACCTACCCCCAGATGAGTTTACAGCCTGCTCTTCCCCAACCAGACTTCTACCTTGGACCCCTCAGTTGACCCGATTTTAAAAAGGGAACTCCAAACTGCTTGCCCCACGCTGCCCACTTCCAGCTCGAAGAAGTCAGATTGGTCATCGCCCATTTGCCCTACAGCAGTGAAGGAGTTCCTAGTATTAGAGGGGTAAATGAAGTCAGAATAAGGACAGGTAGTTAGTGTAAAAATATGGAATCGGGTCAATCTGAGGAAATGAAGCCATGAAGCCATCTGCCTTTGGAAGTTGGAGACTGCCCCTGGAAGAATAAAATGTCAAGGATCTCTGGAGCTCATTAATTACCAAATTTACCTGACTTTAAAGACTATAAGCAAGGAGGTCTATGTGCAGCTCTGGGAGAAAAATGTTGGTTTTACGCTAATCATTCTGGAGTAGTGAGGGAATCCATGGCAAAAGTCAGAGAAGGACTAACAAACAGAAAGAAAGAATGGGAAACTAGTCAGAACTGGTTTGAATCCTGGTTCAATTTTTCCCCTTGGTTAACTACTCTGGTGTCCACTACAGTGGGACCCCTAATATTGCTGTTACTAGCTTTAACTATAGGACCTTGTATAATCAATAAGTTAATTGCTTTTGTTAAAGATAAAATAAATACAGTACAGCTAATGGTGCTAAAGGCCCAATATCAGCCCATTAAGCAGCAAGAATTAGAACAGTAGAGACCCAAGATTGGCTCTCTAAATGTTCTTGGAAAGGGGGGATGTTGAGAGCAGGGTGGTATCTGTGCTGCTAACTGTCTCAAGGACAAACAGGACTGCTGGGCCCCTGTGCTTACCAAGGTTGTTAAGAGATATTTGTCCGAGGAATGTGCAGTTGCCTGGAGACCTTATCTGTCAAGGACGAGAGCAGGGCCTAGCCCCGACTCAGCTCCTGAATAGTTCACCCCTTCCCTCCTCCCTTCTTCCTCTAGGACCGTCCAGTTCTGGCCGGACCCAATGAAAATCAAATAGATTGACCGGACCCAACCAGGGGAGGTTTAGCTGTTCGAATGTTAGCCAATTAGAAGAACACTGTAAAACTGCTTGCTTTTCCTTATAAAAACCCTGCTGACGAGGGCTCGGGGCCTCTCCTAGCATCGTTGATTAAGGACGCAGAGGACCGGGTTCGAACTCGCTAATAAATGACTCTTTGCCTCTTGCATTGATCGTGGTCTCTGGTGGTCCTTGTGGGATCTCAAGCCTTTGGGCACAACAAAAGTACCCCGAGTTTTTGGAAAATTCAGTCGTGCATTTGCTCAGAAAAAGCAATTCAGTTGCTGCCAAAAAGTGCGTGCTTAGGGAAAACTCAATTCATGGAAATCCAACAGTTTGTTATAACAGAAGCAAGGTGCATGGGGGAACCACCACATCTGCAGAGTAAAGTGGAAATGATGAAGGGAGATGATAGGCAAAGTTTCATTGAAATCCATTTGTGAAACTTTCTCAGAAAACAAACTTCAATTTCAGCCCTTTTCACAATGCATGTTAGACGACTGCAGGTGCAATCCATAAGGGGCTTGTTTAGATAACGTGGAGAGAGACTACTCAGATTTGGTAGAAGAGTGGGAACGAGGAAAAGAGAAAGTACCCCGAGTTTCATGAAAATTCAGTCGTCCATTTGCTCAGAAAACGCAATTCAGTTGCTGCCTAAAAGTGTGTGCATAGGGAAAGCTCAATTCATGGAAATCGAAACAGTTTGTTTTAACAGAAGCACCCTGTGTTGGAACCTTCACATCTGCAGAGCAAAGTAGGAATGAGGAGGGGAGATGATAGGCAAAGTTTCATAGAATTCCATTCGAGAAACTTTCTCAGGAAAGCAACTTCAATTTCAGCCTTTTTCTACCTGCATGTTAGAGTCCTGCAACAGCAATACAAAAGGAGCTTCTCGACAATATCTAGAGGTAGAATGCTCAGAGTAGGGAGCAGAATGGGAATGAGGAAAATAGAAAGTACCCCGAACTTCATGAAAATTCAGTCGTGAATTTGCTCAGAAAACGCAATTCAGCTGCTGTGTAAATGTGCATGCATATGAAAGCTCAATTCATGGAAATCGAAATGGTTTGTTATAACAGAAGCACCGTGCATGGTGGAATCACCACATCTGCGGAGCAAAGTGGGAATGAGGAGGGGAGATGATAGGCAAAGTTGCATGAAATCCATTAGTGAAACATTCGCAGAAAAGCAACTTCAATTTCAGCCCTTTTCATCGTGCACGTTACAGTCCTGGAATAATAATACAAAAGGGGCATGTCCAAAAAAATCAGGAGGTAGAATGCTCAGATGTTCGGAGCCGACTGGGAATGAGGAAAAGAGAAAATACCCCAAGTTTCATGAAAATTCAGTCGTGAATTTGCTCAGAAAATGCAATTCAGTTGCTGCCTAAAAGTGTGTGCATACGGAAAGCTCAATTCATGAAAATCGAAACAGTTTGTTATAACAGATACCATGCATGGTGGAATGACCACATCTGCAGAGTAAAGTGGGAATGAGTGAGGGAGATGATAGGCAAAGTTTCATTGAAATCCACTTGTCAAACTTTCTCAGAAAACAACTTAAATTTCAGCCCTTTTCACAATGCAACTTAGAATACTGCAAGAGAAATACATAAGGGGCTTGTTTAGAAAACGTGGAGAGAGAGTGCTCAGATGTTGGGAGCAAGTGCGAACGAGGAGAAGAGAAAGTCCCCCGACTTTCATGAAAATTCAGTCATGCATTTGCTCAGTAAACGCAATTCAGTTTCTGCCTAAAAGTGCGTGCATAGGGAAAGCTCAGTTCATGGAAATCAAAACAGATTGTTAAAACAGAAGCACTGTGTATGTTGGAACAACCACATCAGCGGAGCAAAGTGGGAATGAGGAGGGGAGATGATGGGCAAAGTTTCATTGAAATCCATTCGTGAAACTTTCTCAGAAAAGCAACTTGAATTTCATCCCTTTTCACAATACACGTTGAGTACTGCAAGAGCAATACATAAGGGGCTTGTTTGGAAAACTTGGGCAGAGTGCTCAGATGTGGTGAGCAGAGTGGGAAAAGGAAAATTAAAGTACCCCTAGTTTCATAAAACTTTAGGGGTGCATTTGCACAGAAAACGAAATTAGGTTGCTCCCTGAAAGTGTGTGCTTAAGGAAAGCTCAATTAATGAAAATCGAAAAAGCTTGTTATAATAGAGCAGGGTGCATGGTGGCACCACCAAATCTGCAGAGCAAAGTATTAATGAGGAGAGGAGATGATAGGCAAACGTTCATTGAAATCTACTGGTGAAACTTTCTCAGAAAAGCAAATTCAATTTCAGCCCTTTTCAACCTGCACGTTAGAAAACTGCAAGAGAAATACCTAAGGGGCTTATTTAGAAAACGTGGAAAGAGAGTGCTCAGATGTTGGGAGCATAGTGGGATCGAGGAAAAGCAAAAGTTACCCGAGTTTCATTAAACTTCAGTCGTGCATTTGCACTGAAAACGCAATTCAGGTGCTGCCTAAAAGTGTGTGCATTTGGAAAGCTCAATTCATGGAAATCGAAACAGTTTGTTATTACAGGAGCACCGTGCAAGGTGGAAACACCAGAACTGCAGGGCAAAGTGGAAATGACGAGGAGAGGTGATAGGCAAAGTTTCTTTCAAATCCATTCGTGAAACTTTCTCAGAAAAGCAAATTCAATTTCAACCCTTTTCAACCTGCACGTTAGACAACTGCAAGAGCAACACATAAGGGGCTTGTTTAGAAAAAGTAGAGAGAGAGTGCTCAGATGTTGGGAGCATAGTGCGATCGAGGAAAAGCAAAAGTTACCCGAGTTTCAGGAAAATCCAGTCGTGCATTGGCTCAGAAAACGCAGTTCAGTTGCTCCCTGAAAGTGTGTGCTTACGGAAATCTCAATTCATGGAAATTGAAACAATTTGTTATAACAGAAGCACCGTGCATGGTGGAACCACCAAATCTGCAGAGCAAAGTAGGTATGAGGAGAGGATATGATAGGCAAAGTTTCATTGAAATCCATTCGTGAAAATTTCTCAGAAAAGCAACTTCAATTTCAGCCCTTTTCACAATGCACGTTAGAGTACTGCAAGAGCAATACATAAGGGGCTTGTTTAGAAAACGTGGGGAGAGATTGCTCATAAGTTGGGAGCAGAGTGGGAACTTGGAAAAGAGAAAGTACCCCGAGTTTCATGAAAATTCATTCGTGCATTTGCTCAGAAAACGCTATTCAGTTGCTGCCTAAAAGTGTGTGCATACAGAAAGCTCAATTCATGGAAATCGAAAGTTGTTATAACAGAAGCCCATGCATGGTGAAACCACCACATCTGCAGAGCCAAGTAGGAATGAGGAGAGGAGATGATAGGCAAAGTTTCATTGAAATC
>NW_025920789.1:0-22613 GCF_902686445.1 Sciurus carolinensis | reverse complement strand
CCTCTTCAACAAATGGTGCTGGGAGAATTGGAAATCCATATGCAACAGAATGAAACAAAACCCATATCTCTCACCATGCACGAAACTCAACTCAAAATGGATTAAGGATCTCGGAATCAGACCAGACACCTTGTATCTTATAGAAGAAAAAGTAGGTCCAGAGCTTCAACATGTCGGCTTAGGACCAGACTTCCTCAACAGGACTCCCATAGCACAAGAAATAAAAGCAAGAATTAATAACTGGGATAGATTCAAACTAAAAAGCTTTCTCTCAGCAAAGGAAACTATCAGCAATGCGAATAAAGAGCCTACATAGTGGGAGAAAATCTTTGCCAATCATACTTCAGATAGAGCGCTAATCTCCAGAATCTATATAGAACTCAAAAAACTCTACACCAAGAATGTAAATAATCCAACTGACAAATGGGCTAAGGAAATGAATAGACACTTCACAGAAGAAGATATACAAGCAATCAACAAACATATGGAAAAATGTTCAACATCTCTAGTAATAAGAGAAATGCAAATCAAAACCACCCTAAGATTCCATCTCACCCCAATTAAAATGGCAATTATCAAGAATACAAGCAACAACAGGTGTTGGCGAGGATGTGGGGAGAAAGGTACACTCTTACGTTACTTGTGGGGCTGCAAATTAGTGCAGCCACTCTGGAAAGCAGTGTGGAGACTCCTTAGAAAACTTGGAATGGAAACACCATTTGACCCAGCTATCCCAATCCTTGGCCTATACCCAAAGGACTTAAAATCAGCATATTACAGAGATACAGCCACATCAATGTTCATAGCTGCTCAGTTCAGAATAGCCAGATTGTGGAACCAACCTAGATTCCCTTCAGTTGATGAATGGATAAAGAATCTGTGGCATATATATACAATGGCATATTACTCAGACATAAAGAATGATAAAATTATGGCATTTGCAGGCAAATGGATGAAACTGGAGAATATCATGCTAAGTGAGATGAGACAATCTCAAAAAACCAAAGGAAGAATGATATCGCTAATAAGTGGATGATGACACATAATGGGGGGTGGGAAAGGTTAGTGTTGGGGTTGGAGTTGGGTTTAGGGAGGGGGGCAGGAATGGAGGAAGGAAGGACTGTATAGATGGAGGGGAAGGGTGGAAGGGGAGGGGGGAAGGGAAAAAATGGCAGAATGAATCAAACAACATTACCCTATGTAAATTTATGATTACACAAATGGTATGCCTTTATGCCATGTACAGACAGAGAAACAACATGTATCCCATTTGTTTACAATAAAAAAAATTAAAAAAAAAGAAAGAAAAAAAAATAACCCTGAATGTTAATGGCCTGAATTCATCAATCAAAAGACACAGACTGGCAGATTGGATTAAAAAGAAAAATCCAACAATATGCTGCCTGCAAGAGACTCATCTCATAGAAAGAGATACCCATAGACTAAAGGTGAAAGGATGGGGAAAAACATACCATGCACATGGACTCAGCAAAAAAGCTGGAGTACCCATCCTCATTTCAGATAATGTGGACTTCAAGCCAAGGTTAGTCAGAAGGGATAAAGAAGGACATATCATACTGCTTAAGGGAAGCATAAATCTGCAAGATATAACAATCATAAATATCTATGCCCCAAACAGTCGCTCATCCATGTATGTTAAACAAAACCTTCTCAATTTTAGAAACCAAATAGACCATAACACAATAATGCTAGGTGATTTTAACACATCTCTCTCACCACTGGACAGATGTTCCAAACAAAAATTGAACAAAGAAACCATGGATCTCAATAACACAATCAATAATTTAGACTTAACAGACATTTATAGAATATACCATCCAACCAAGAGCGAATACACTTTCTTCTCAGCAGCACATGGATCCTTCTCTAAAATAGACCATGTATTATGCCAAAAAGCTAATGTCAGCAAATACAAGAAGATAGAGACACTACCTTGTATTCTATCAGATTATAATGGATTGAAGTTAGAAGTAAATGAAAGAGTAAAAAACAGAAACTACTACAATACCTGGAGATTAAACAATATGCTATTATATGATGAATGGATAACAGAAGATATTAGGAAGGAAATTAAAAAATTATTAGAGGTACATGAGAACAAAGAAACCTCATATCAAAATCTCTGGGACACTATGAAAGCAGTATTTAGAGGAAAATTTATTTCATGGAGCACATTTAATAAAAGAAGTAAAACTCAAAAAATAAATGACCTAACACTTACAGCTCAAAGGACTAGAAAAAGAAGAACAGACCAACACCAAAAGTAGTAGAAGACAGGAAATAGCTAAACTCAGGGCTGAAATCAATGAAATTGAAACAAAAGACACAGTACAAAAAATTGACAAAATAAAAAGTGGGTTCTTCAAAAAAATAAACAAAATTGATAAAACTTTAGCCACACTAACAAAGAGAAGACGAGAGAAAACCCAAATCACTAAAATTCGGAATGAACAAGGAAATATCCAAGAGACAAGACTGAAATACAATACATAATTAGAAGCTATTTTGAAAATCTATTCTCCAACAAAATAGAAAATATCGAAGACATCAACAGGTTTCTAGAGACATATGAATTGCCTAAACTGAACGAGGAGGACATACACAATTTAAATAGACCAATTTCAAGTAATGAAATAGAAGAAGTCATCAAAAGCCTATCAACAAAGAAAAGTCCAGGACCAGATGGGTTCTCAGCCAAGTTCTACAAAACCTTTAAAGAAGAGCTCATTCCAATACTTCTCAAAGTATTCCATAAAATAGAAGAAGAGGGATTCCTCCCAAACTCATTCTATGAAGCCAATATTACCCTGATACCTAAACCAGAAAGAGACACATCGAGGAAAGAAAATTTCAGACCAATATCCTTAATGAACATTGCCGCAAAAATTCTGAACAAAATGTTAGTAAATCACATACAAAAACACATTAAAAAGATAGTGTACCATGATCAAGTGGGTTTCATCCCAGACATGCAAGGTTGGTTCAACATCAGGAAATCAATAAATGTCATTCACCATATCAATAGACTTAAAGTCAAGAATCACATGATTATTTCAATAGATGCAGAGAAAGAATTTGATAAAGTACAGCACCCCTTCATGCTCAAAACACTAGAAAAAATAGGGATACTGGGAACATTCCTTAACATTGTAAAGGACATCTATGCTAAGCCCATGGCTAATATCATTCTAAATGGTGAAAAACTGAAAGCATTCCCTCTAAAAACTGGAACAAGGCAGGGATGCCCTCTTTCACCATTTCTATTCAATATCGTCCTTGAAATTCTAGCCAGAGCAATTAGACAGACCAAAGAAATTAAAGGGATACAAATACGAAAAGAAGAACCCAAACTATCCCTATTTGCTGATGATATGATTGTATACTTAGAGGAACCAGGAAATTCCACCAGAAAACTTTTAGATCTCATAAGTGAATTCAGTAAAGTAGCGGGATATAAGATCAATGCACATAAATCTAAGGCATTTTTATACATAAGCGATGAATCTTCAGAAAGAGAAATTAGGAAAACTACCCCATTCACAATAGCTTCAAAAAAAATGAAGTATTTGGGAATCAATCTCACAAAAGAGGTGAAAGACCTCTACAATGAGAACTACAGAACACTAAAGAAAGAAATTCAAGAGAACCTTAGAAGATGGAAAGATCTCCCATGTTCTTGGATAGGAAGAATTAATATTGTCAAAATGGCCATACTACGAAAAGTGCTATACAGATTCAATGCAATTCCAATTAAAATCCCAGTGATGTACCTTACAGAAATAGAGCAAGGAATTAGGAAATTCATCTGGAAGAATAAAAAACCAGAATAGCTAAAGCAATCCTTGGCAGAAAGAGTGAAGCAGGGGGTATCGCAATACCAGATCTTCAACTCTACTACAAAGCAATAGTAACAAAAACAGCATGGTATTGGTACCAAAATAGAAAGGGGGATCAACGGTACAGAATAGAGGACACAGACACAAACCCAAATAAATGCAATTTTCTCATACTAGACAAAGGGGCCAAAAATATGCAATGGAGAAAAGATAGCCTCTTCAACAAATGGTGCTGGGAGAATTGGAAATCCATATGCAACAGAATGAAACAAAACCCATATCTCTCACCATGCACGAAACTCAACTCAAAATGGATTAAGGATCTCGGAATCAGACCAGAGACCTTGTATCTTATAGAAGAAAAAGTAGGTCCAGAGCTTCAACATGTCGGCTTAGGACCAGACTTCCTCAACAGGACTCCCATAGCACAAGAAATAAAAGCAAGAATTAATAACTGGGATAGATTCAAACTAAAAAGCTTTCTCTCAGCAAAGGAAACTATCAGCAATGCGAATAAAGAGCCTACATAGTGGGAGAAAATCTTTGCCAATCATACTTCAGATAGAGCGCTAATCTCCAGAATCTATATAGAACTCAAAAAACTCTACACCAAGAATGTAAATAATCCAACTGACAAATGGGCTAAGGAAATGAATAGACACTTCACAGAAGAAGATATACAAGCAATCAACAAACATATGGAAAAATGTTCAACATCTCTAGTAATAAGAGAAATGCAAATCAAAACCACCCTAAGATTCCATCTCACCCCAATTAAAATGGCAATTATCAAGAATACAAGCAACAACAGGTGTTGGCGAGGATGTGGGGAGAAAGGTACACTCTTACGTTACTTGTGGGGCTGCAAATTAGTGCAGCCACTCTGGAAAGCAGTGTGGAGACTCCTTAGAAAACTTGGAATGGAAACACCATTTGACCCAGCTATCCCAATCCTTGGCCTATACCCAAAGGACTTAAAATCAGCATATTACAGAGATACAGCCACATCAATGTTCATAGCTGCTCAGTTCAGAATAGCCAGATTGTGGAACCAACCTAGATTCCCTTCAGTTGATGAATGGATAAAGAATCTGTGGCATATATATACAATGGCATATTACTCAGACATAAAGAATGATAAAATTATGGCATTTGCAGGCAAATGGATGAAACTGGAGAATATCATGCTAAGTGAGATGAGACAATCTCAAAAAACCAAAGGAAGAATGATATCGCTAATAAGTGGATGATGACACATAATGGGGGGTGGGAAAGGTTAGTGTTGGGGTTGGAGTTGGGTTTAGGGAGGGGGGCAGGAATGGAGGAAGGAAGGACTGTATAGATGGAGGGGAAGGGTGGAAGGGGAGGGGGGAAGGGAAAAAATGGCAGAATGAATCAAACAACATTACCCTATGTAAATTTATGATTACACAAATGGTATGCCTTTATGCCATGTACAGACAGAGAAACAACATGTATCCCATTTGTTTACAATAAAAAAAATTAAAAAAAAAGAAAGAAAAAAAAATAACCCTGAATGTTAATGGCCTGAATTCATCAATCAAAAGACACAGACTGGCAGATTGGATTAAAAAGAAAAATCCAACAATATGCTGCCTGCAAGAGACTCATCTCATAGAAAGAGATACCCATAGACTAAAGGTGAAAGGATGGGGAAAAACATACCATGCACATGGACTCAGCAAAAAAGCTGGAGTACCCATCCTCATTTCAGATAATGTGGACTTCAAGCCAAGGTTAGTCAGAAGGGATAAAGAAGGACATATCATACTGCTTAAGGGAAGCATAAATCTGCAAGATATAACAATCATAAATATCTATGCCCCAAACAGTCGCTCATCCATGTATGTTAAACAAAACCTTCTCAATTTTAGAAACCAAATAGACCATAACACAATAATGCTAGGTGATTTTAACACATCTCTCTCACCACTGGACAGATGTTCCAAACAAAAATTGAACAAAGAAACCATGGATCTCAATAACACAATCAATAATTTAGACTTAACAGACATTTATAGAATATACCATCCAACCAAGAGCGAATACACTTTCTTCTCAGCAGCACATGGATCCTTCTCTAAAATAGACCATGTATTATGCCAAAAAGCTAATGTCAGCAAATACAAGAAGATAGAGACACTACCTTGTATTCTATCAGATTATAATGGATTGAAGTTAGAAGTAAATGAAAGAGTAAAAAACAGAAACTACTACAATACCTGGAGATTAAACAATATGCTATTATATGATGAATGGATAACAGAAGATATTAGGAAGGAAATTAAAAATCCTTAGAGGTACATGAGAACAAAGAAACCTCATATCAAAATCTCTGGGACACTATGAAAGCAGTATTTAGAGGAAAATTTATTTCATGGAGCACATTTAATAAAAGAAGTAAAACTCAAAAAATAAATGACCTAACACTTACAGCTCAAAGGACTAGAAAAAGAAGAACAGACCAACACCAAAAGTAGTAGAAGACAGGAAATAGCTAAACTCAGGGCTGAAATCAATGAAATTGAAACAAAAGACACAATACAAAAAATTGACAAAATAAAAAGTGGGTTCTTCAAAAAAATAAACAAAATTGATAAAACTTTAGCCACACTAACAAAGAGAAGACGAGAGAAAACCCAAATCACTAAAATTCGGAATGAACAAGGAAATATCCAAGAGACAAGACTGAAATACAATACATAATTAGAAGCTATTTTGAAAATCTATTCTCCAACAAAATAGAAAATATCGAAGACATCAACAGGTTTCTAGAGACATATGAATTGCCTAAACTGAACGAGGAGGACATACACAATTTAAATAGACCAATTTCAAGTAATGAAATAGAAGAAGTCATCAAAAGCCTATCAACAAAGAAAAGTCCAGGACCAGATGGGTTCTCAGCCAAGTTCTACAAAACCTTTAAAGAAGAGCTCATTCCAATACTTCTCAAAGTATTCCATAAAATAGAAGAAGAGGGATTCCTCCCAAACTCATTCTATGAAGCCAATATTACCCTGATACCTAAACCAGAAAGAGACACATCGAGGAAAGAAAATTTCAGACCAATATCCTTAATGAACATTGCCGCAAAAATTCTGAACAAAATGTTAGTAAATCACATACAAAAACACATTAAAAAGATAGTGTACCATGATCAAGTGAGTTTCATCCCAGGGATGCAAGGTTGGTTCAACATCAGGAAATCAATAAATGTCATTCACCATATCAATAGACTTAAAGTCAAGAATCACATGATTATTTCAATAGATGCAGAGAAAGAATTTGATAAAGTACAGCACCCCTTCATGCTCAAAACACTAGAAAAAATAGGGATACTGGGAACATTCCTTAACATTGTAAAGGACATCTATGCTAAGCCCATGGCTAATATCATTCTAAATGGTGAAAAACTGAAAGCATTCCCTCTAAAAACTGGAACAAGGCAGGGATGCCCTCTTTCACCATTTCTATTCAATATCGTCCTTGAAATTCTAGCCAGAGCAATTAGACAGACCAAAGAAATTAAAGGGATACAAATACGAAAAGAAGAACCCAAACTATCCCTATTTGCTGATGATATGATTGTATACTTAGAGGAACCAGGAAATTCCACCAGAAAACTTTTAGATCTCATAAGTGAATTCAGTAAAGTAGCGGGATATAAGATCAATGCACATAAATCTAAGGCATTTTTATACATAAGCGATGAATCTTCAGAAAGAGAAATTAGGAAAACTACCCCATTAACAACAGCTTCGAAAAAAATAAAATATTTGGGAATCAATCTCACAAAAGAGGTGAAAGACCTCTACAATGAGAACTACAGAACACTAAAGAAAGAAATTCAAGAAAACCTTAGAAGATGGAAAGATCTCCCATGTTCTTGGATAGGAAGAATTAATATTGTCAAAATGGCCATACTACGAAAAGTGCTATACAGATTCAATGCAATTCCAATTAAAATCCCAATGATGTACCTTACAGAAATACAGCAAGAAATTATGAAATTCATCTGAACAATAAAAAACCCAGAATTGCTAAAGCAATCCTTGGCAGAAAGAGTGAAGCAGGGGGTATCGCAATACCAGATCTTCAACTCTACTACAAAGCAATAGTAACAAAAACAGCATGGTATTGGTACCAAAATAGAAAGGGGGATCAATGGTACAGAATAGAGGACATGGACACAAACCCAAATAAATACAATTTTCTCATACTAGACAAAGGGGCCAAAAATATGCAATGGAGAAAAGATAGCCTCTTCAACAAATGGTGCTGGGAGAATTGGAAATCCATATGCAACAGAATAAAACTAAAACCATATCTCTCACCATGCACGAAACTAACTCAAAATGGATTAAGGATCTCGGAATCAGACCAGAGACCTTGCATCTTATAGAAGAAAATGTAGGTCCAGAGCTTCAACATGTCGGCTTAGGACCAGACTTCCTCAACAGGACTCCCATAGCACAAGAAATAAAAGCAAGAATTAATAACTGGGATAGATTCAAACTAAAAAGCTTTCTCTCAGCAAAGGAAGCTATCAGCAATGCGAAGAAAGAGCCTACATAGTGGGAGAAAATCTTTGCCAATCATACTTCAGATAGAGCGCTAATCTCCAGAATCTATAAAGAACTCAAAAAAGTCTACATCAAGAATGCAAATAATCCAATCGACAAATGGGCTAAGGAAATGAATAGACACTTCACAGAAGAAGATCTACAAGCAATCAACAAACATATGGAAAAATGTTCAACATCTCTAGTAATAAGAGAAATGCAAATCAAAACCACCCTAAGATTCCATCTCACCCCAAATAGAATGGGCATTTTCAAGAATACAAGCAACAACAGGTGTTGGCAAGGATGTGGGGAAAAGGTACACTCATGCATTGCTGCTGGGGCTACAAATTAGTGCAGGCACTCTGGAAAGCAGTGTGGAGATTCCTTAGAAAACTTGGAATGAACCCACCATTTGACCCAGCTATCCCACTCCTTGGCCTATACCCAAAGGACTTAAAATCAGCATATTACAGAGATACAGCCACATCAATGTTCATAGCTGCTCAGTTCAGAATAGCCAGATTGTGGAACCAACCTAGATGTCCTTCAATTGATGAATGGATAAAGAAAATGTGGTATATGTATATATACAATGGAATATTACTCAGCCATAAAGAATGATAAAATTATGGCATTTGCAGGCAAATGGATGAAACTGGAGAATATCTTTCTAAGTGAGATAAGCCAATCTCAAAAAACCAAAGGATGAATGATATCACTAATAAGTGGATGATGACACATAATGGGGGTGGGAGGGGTTAGTGTTAGGTTTAGAGTTAGGGTTAGGGAGGTGGGCAAGAATGGAGGAAGGAAGGACTGTATAGAGGGAAAAGAGGGGTGGGAGGGGTGGTGGGGAAGGGAAAAATAACAGAATGATTCAAACAGCATTACCCTAAGTACATTTATGATTGCGCAAATGGTATGCCTTTATGCCATGTACAGAGAAACAACATGTATCCCATTTGTTTACAATAATAAAAAAAAAATACTAACAAGCAGGTATTTGGCTAAAATGAACGGTTCAGAAGCCTGGGATCTCAGGTACTATGGAGGCTGCTGCAGGATGTTCTCCAGTTCAAGGCCAGGCTCCCTAAATTAGAGAGGGCCTAAGCAAGTTAAGATATACTGTAAATATAAATGTACAAGGGGAAGAGGTGATGGCTCAGGGGATATATGACCTTGGATACAATACGTGCTAGAAAAAAAAGCCTAACCCAATTTTCAGACTTCCTGTAGTCCTGTTTGCTGCATATCCTCTCAGAAATCATTGCACTAGATTAGCTTCCAGAAAGCATAAAACTTTACAATTTTAAAACACCAAGTGAAAACTCATTAAATACATCAATTAAAGAATTTTCTGAACATGAAGAACAAACATACTCAGAAAACACAGAGTACAAAGAGTACAAGATATCTTTTGCTGAGTAGAAAGCAAACTTTATTTTGTATCAAATTAGGCTTTGCATTTTCAAAATATAAAATACCAAAGCTTTCCTATGTCAAATAAAAATGATGACTATCCACTTTCACATAAAAACAAAAAAAACAAATAAAAGAAAAAATAACAAAATCAAAATATTCAAGACAATTTTCAAAAATAATATTGTAAAATCTAGACTGAGTGACTGATACTGTTTATAACACTCAATTTGAGAAATATTATCCATGGCAAATTTAAATATACAACAACACACCAAAAAGAGAACAAAAAAAAAAGGAATTAACCATTAAAGGAATCAAGAGAACACCTACATTTATAAAACCTTCCTCAACCAGTACCATATTATGTATATGATGTGCAGAAAACTACAATTAAAGCAATGTAGTTTTTATTACTCACATGATTTTTAAAATATGAAGAAATTTTGAACTGTATCCCTAAAAGACCACAGTTATCACTAAAATATGCATTTCTCAAGACAATGGGCAAAAAGTTTCCATTTATGGGAAATATATTCTTTATTTCACACAGTGAAACTGAGAAAAATCATATCAAATGAGAAATCTTTTTCTCTATTCTTAAATTCCCCAATAAATCAATCCTTGGGAAATATATTTTTTTCAATTCAGACATGAAACAGGTTATTAGTAAACAAACATACAAATCTCATTGCTTGCCATGAGATATTCCAAAATTAAACATTGCTTAAACCACCACAATGTTCTTAAATCATATTACAGACATTTATACCCACTTTAATTTTCTTAATGCAAACTGTGCAATCCAACAATCTACATCAAACCTTGTAATATATAAATCACAGTTTCAGAAAACTAATGATAAACCTTCAAGTTTTTGTTAAAATCATGATATTAAGGTATCCATAAAAATTAATAGGATTTATCAATGAACAATCATGGATCCACAGAGTGATGTCTCATGGCATTCTGTGAAGTCTTTGCTCCATCTTTACTTTCAGCTTGCTCTTCTGAAACATCTTCTTCACCTGCCTCTTGTTCCTCCTCCACTTTTTTCTAAGGTTGAAAAAATTCTGGTAATGATTTTTCTTAAAGACAAGGACCATAAATATGTTATTGTTGATACAGATTTGTTTTAGATTCAAATCAAGTTACTATGATTCATATGTCTGTGACTGCCTTAACATTTAATTTTGTTTGGATGTCCAAAAGGAATAAATTATTAAGAAAACAGTGAAGATTATAAAAACTGGTAGGAAGATCCATTTTACTTGCCAAACTCTTTCTAACTACCTACCTATCTATAAACTGAACTTTGTTTAATCAATAAGCATTAATGCTGTGAATGTGGAAAATTTAAGAAAGTATACTGCATTAAGCAAATCTTACATTAATTTCCTATTAATATTTTGTTCTACAAGTATACTAAAACTTCAATGCTATCCTGTTTCAGTTCCCAGGAAAAAAGAAATCACAATGTGTACAATTAAAAATTATATTCTTGTTCATTTTTTCTAGTCTCATGAATGTGCTTTCCCTTCACCATCTTATTAAGGTAAATTAGTAAAAATAAAATTTACATAATATAAAACATATTAAGTGTACATTTCAATGAATATTTAAGTATGTACACATAAACACATTATATTTGTTACAGGGCCAGTTGCTAATTAACTTAAGCTCAGAGCATACCATGTTACTGAAAGGAAATTGGGTCCATGAGTTTTACTATGTTCACTAATTTTAGACTGTTGAGAATCCTAGGCAACTCAGAACTGGGGGGAGAATTAATAAGTAGGGCAAACTATGAGAAGAAATTTCCAGTCATAGACAACTTAATGTTTGGTCTGCATGGCCTTCCTCTTTATATTGGGTCAAAAGACCCTACGCATGACACATTCTACATGGTTCCAGTAAATATTACAATTTACAACAGTGGTTTTACACCAAGAATGATACTGTCCCCCAACAAACACTGTGCAATGTCTGGTGATATCTGGGGGGGGGTTATATCTCGTGGGGGAGCTGGGCAGTGCTACTAGCAACTACTGAGATACCTTTGAGCATCCAACAATATACAAAAGGTAGTTCATACAATTAAAAATCATCTGCTCAAAATGGGCAATAAAGTCAAGCTTGGGAAACCATGGTTTAAAGTAAATCTTTGAAGTGAGTCCTGTACAAGTGGAATGCACTGGGACTTCTCTCAAAGTTAGGGGAGTATAAGAAGAAAGTGGATTTCCTTCTTCCTCCCTGTGAGTGATGGCTTTCTTTGATTATCTTGAACAAAGAATCACTCAGAGCTGAGACTGCAACAAGGTAAGGAGACCTGAGGTATTAAGAACACAGTATCTTAATAAAATCATCTGGGTCCTAAGGATCTCCTCAATTCTGTCCTCAGACTTCTCACTATATGATCAAAAGGTAGACTGAGTTTTTTTTTTTTCTAAATAACTCATACACTTATAAGGGAAAAAACTCAAAACATGTGGCATGCTCCAGAAGAGGTATCATCACATTAAAGATTAGATTAGTTATCTATCAATTATGTCACTAAAGAAAAACAAATTGCCTAAGAATATGCAGAGTGCATACTAAGAACTTATTATGCATCATTAGAATAATATGAGTGTTACAGACCTATCTTTTAGAAATACATTTAGAAAAACTATTACTTTATGTTTTTCAATCTATCCAAATTAAGTTATTACAAGGTATAGTCTTTTCTAGTAACTTTTTACTGTGGACATCAGTAGAGAAGAGAAAAACTTAAGTAGTTTCACATGAATTAGCTGTCATTTTTAAAAATTTCTAAAAAAGTTAATTTTCTTGTAACTTGCAAAAAGATGTACAGTATTATCTCTGCCATTTCTTTTTGTCCCTTTCAGAAAATTTCTAAAATTATACCTATTCACTGTTCCAACCTCCTCTTTTGAGAACTTACATCCTTCTATGTGTACAATGAATAAATCCCACAGTTTATTCCATAGAGGGAAACCTATCAGAGTCACTATTTTTAAAGCATTTATATGTCAACACCTAATTTTATGGGCAGAGACCTATACAGCTTTCTATAGGTAACCATTTTGTCCAACACAGTATTACTCAAAGAGCAGTCTTCAGACCAGCAGCAATAACTTCACCTAGAATTTCTCAGAAATGCAAATTCCCAGCCTCATCACAGAACCTGATTCCAAAACCCAGGGCAGGGACCAGCAATCTGTTGCAAACAAGTTCTCCTGGCAAGTACAATACACATTCAAATTTGCTCCAATTGGAAGACATCTCTGACTCCAATACCTACGTTACTACATAAAGAAATTAATCTATGCAGACTCCCAGAGTACCCTATTCAGCAGATGACTTTGATGGAGAATCTGGCAATTGTCCCCAAAATGATTCAGTCTATATAGTGTGATTCATCATGACTGTTTGATATCTATGGTCAGTTGAACCCTATCCATCTACAAATTTTCTGATAGCTACAGAACTTAGAGGAAATGTACAGAATAGTAATCAACCAAATTAATAATAAAAAGTATTTCTATATAGTTATTTTTATATTTTCTAAATCAAATTTTAATTTTTATTCACAAATTAAGAGTTGGTGAAAGAATTATTTTCATATCACTGCAAAAATCTTACATCTGATAATAAATTTATCTCTTAAACAATCTGTGTTTAAATTTTTTTTCCTTCAGGTCAGTAGCCCCTGGAGGACAGAATTATTAATTACCTCATAACTGCCCTTTTCACTATGAACACAACTATCTGGGAAGGATACGTACACTGTAAATGAAATATTCACTGATTTTATTTCAAGATTTTTGACCTCAATAAATCTTAACAAGGGCAGCAAAATATAGGAAATATCATGATTGTCATGTGTTTTTGATTTAGGTTTACACTCTGCTCTGCAATTTCTGTGTGACTTTGGGGAAATCCCTCATCTCTCTAAATCTTAGCTTTCTCCACTAAAAAATGGAAACCATTTCACCTAAGCAGTCAACTGCAAAGTTGCTGAAAAGCCAATAGATAAAATTCCAAGTTCCATACTAACTGAAAGTATGAGGGTTTCTACCACCAGCACAATTTTCCAAGATCAAAAATACAACATGGGGAAGTACTTGTATTACAACAGGCAGCAGAAATAAATACTTTGAATTATATAAATTTATTTTACAGTTCAGTTCAGGTCAATACCAATCCAGATCAGCTACAGGAAATGCATTTCCCCAATATTCTACCAAAAGAATGAAAATTGGCTGGAACAAAGAATAAACTTCAAATATGGCTATCACAGTGAATGACTTTAAGAGTAGAGTATATTCACCTAAAAGTTAAAATTTTGACTCAAGTATACTGAAACAGATTCATGAATAACATGAAGTATGCAAACACACTGACATCAGATCAATGTTATTAAATAGCTACAAGCTAAATGCAATGTTGAAATTCTCTGAGACAAGAAAATAACAATTTTCCAAAATTCACTGGGCTACCATTTTTACATGATGTACACAGCTCCCCATTCATTTATACAACTGATAGAGGCCACCACTCCAAACTTAGGAACCAAAGCAGAAGAGGAACCTACCAAGTGTGTAACTGTGCTTACAGAAATGAAGGGAATTATGAGTGAATAAAATATAAACACTTCAGGTTTGGGGATTTAACTCAGTGGTAAAAAGCTTGTTTATTAGCATGTACTAGGCCTCAGATTCACACAGCAAAAAAAATAAATAAATAAATCTCCAGAAACAAAAACATTTTAAAATATACTTACTTAAAAGGTATGGCTGTAGTTGTGCCTTTTTGAAGGGCAAAGGCAATTTACTACAAATATCATGTAAAAATAAACAGAATCATTACATATAATACAACTGATGCAATTTATTATTTTAAAATATTTTAGTGCTCTAAAAACTAAGTACTCAGAATTCCTAATGACAATCCTGAAAGCAGAGTTGCTAAAGCAAAAATATGTATGATCCCCAAAGGAGTAATCCAAGGTTTTGAATATAATAGTTGTAGCAAGTCTGAAATCAAAAAGCAAAAAATGAACAACAAATGGTTTCTTTAAAAAAAGGATAAAGATAGAAAACTTTCAATGTTGAGTGCCGTCTTGGACAAGATGGCACCTGGCAATGAGCCAAAAGGCACTGGGTACCAAAATAAGGAAGTACCCAGAAAGGTTGCTTGCCTACTAGTTCCTTGGAGACTTATGACGTGTTGATGCCAGGCTCTAGGATTGGCTATCTAATATCATGCCACGCATGGACAGCTCATGATTCATATAGTGCTATGCTGACATTCCTCTGCATACTCTCCTGTGTGAGAGAAAGCTTTGCTATAATTGGCTGATAAGCTAGTAGCCTGGGGGAGGAGAGAGGGAGAGGGAAGAAGAAGGGAGATAGTGGCAGAACAAAGGAGGCAGAAAAACAGGGAGGATGCAATAAATCTGGTCAACTAAAGATTGGTGGTGTCTCCTTTCTCTGCACCAGTTCCACTGCACGGAACAAGTGGTGGCCCGGGAGTTTCTTCCTCCTTCCACAACCTCCCATGTAAGTAACTTAAGGTAAGCTATAGGAAAACTAAGTAACTTTAGGTAAGCTATAGGAAAACTGTAGGATAAACCCGGAAAAGGAAGGCCACATAACCCCAGTAAAGGGAGTCTGCATAACCCCGGTAAAGGGAGGCCACATAACCCCAGTAAAGGGAGTCAGTATAACCCCGGTAAAGGAAGGCCACATAACCCCGGTGAAGGGAGTCTGCATAGCCCTGGTAAAGGGAGGTCTCGTAACTCCAGGATGGGGTCACAAGTGTCTAGAAATCAAATGATAGGAATCATACAAGATGTACTTAAGGCTAATGGAACTGCCATAAAACGATCTACTGTAACAGTATATGTAACTACACTGGCCAAGGTTAGTTCTTGGTTTTTGGAAGAGGGAGTCCTAAATATTCCACAATGGGAACATGATAAAGAGGATCTTATTAAAGCAGAAAAGCAATCCCCATTACCTAGAGGTACTTTTCCCATGTGGCAGCTCATTAAGGAATGTCTAGCATCTAAAAAAGGTAAAATAATAACTTTAGTTAAAAAAGGAAATATGTGTCTGGAAGAGATAAAGAAATAGCTAAGTGTAACTTCTCCTGAAGAGGAAGAAGAGGAGGAGGGGCTTACTGGGGAGGAATTAGAAAGAGCATCAAGGACACGGTTGCCCACATCAGTTATATCGGGAAGGAATACCAATCCCTTCCTGGAGGCAGCCGCTCCTCCTCAAGCAGCCTGCCCCCTATATCCTCCAAAGTATCCTTGGGAGGAGTAATCTCATGCTATAAATCAGATGGGTTTTTCACCGTGGGGAGAAGAAACTCCCCTTAAGGAAACCTCAGCAGTCTCACAATTCTTCCCTGTTCTAGAGGACCAAAATAGACAAAGATTCCACCGACCTCTGGATTTCAAAACAGTAAAAAATTTTAAGGAGGCAGTGGCTACATACGGTCCACAGGCCCCATTTACAATTAGTATGTTGGACTCAGTATCGAGGCTAAATCTAGTGCCAAAAGATTGGAAAAGGCTATGTAAAGCTGTGCTATCAGGGGGCCAGTACCTAGTGTGGAAAACTGCATGGCAGGAAGCCTCATTAGAAACGTCACGACGTAATGCTGCTGCAGGCTTTCCCCAAAGAATTGTAGAAATGCTAACAGGAGAAGGAAACTATGAAGGTATTCAACAGCAGATTATTTACGATCCTGGGGTGTACACACAAATTGCTGCTGCTGCCACTAAAGCCTGGAAGTTAATTCAAGGGTCAGGAGATTTACAGGGGCAGTTGTCTAAGGTGATTCAGGGGAGTAATGAACCATTTGCAGATTTTGTTGATAGACTAATCCAAATGGCTGCTAGAGTATTTGGGGATTCAGAACAAGCTATGCCCTTAATAAAACAATTAGCTTATGAGCAAGTAAATAGATGGTGTAAAGAAGCTATAAGACCATGGAAAGATAAAGATTTAAGTACATATATAAAGGTCTGCAGGGATATCAATGATGCAGTCATTACAGGACAAGTAATAGCTGATGCTGTCCATGGGCCAAATCAGAGGCAATCAAGAACTAAAGAACTAATATACTTTAAATGTGGGCAAGAAGGGCACTTCAGAAGAGACTGCCCTGAAGGGCCCACAGGATTAAAGCCCAGGGAAACACCTAAGACTAGAGAACAGCAAGGGACAAATCAACCTGCCCCAGGTCTATGTCCCCAGTGCCAGAAAGGAAGGCACTGGGCGAGATTTTGTACATCAAGATTTGACATAGAGAGAAATTCTCTTCCTACCCAGTCAAAAAACAGCCAGGGGGGGCCCAACCCAGGGCCCTCAAACATACGGGGCCTTTCAGAATCCCATAGTACAGAACCCCACTCACAATCTTTTCTGACTATCTCCTCCTTGTCCCGAGAAACATCAGGGAGCGGGAGATTGGACCTCGGTGCCTCTGCCCAACTCATTCTAACCCCAGAAATGGGAGTACAAGTGGTCCCCACAGTCATACATGGACCACTCCCTGAGGGCACAGTAGGATTATTGTTGGAGTGGAGTTCCACAACTCTGTCAGGATTACAAGTATTTCCAGGAGTCATTGATTCTGATTATACTGGGGAAATAAAGATTATGTTATCCTCCCCTCAAGGGGTATCTGTTGTTTCTCCAGGAGACAAAATAGCCCAAATATTGATATTGCCTGGCCATCATGGGACTTTTCCCAGTTCACAAAGGACTGGAGGAGACAACGGGTTTAGATCCACAGGATTGGGTGTCTTTTGGGCACAATCAACAAAAAATAGACCCATACTTAAATTGAAAGTTAATGGTACTCCCATAGAGGGTCTAATAGACACGGGTGCTGACATCTCTATTATAAGACAGAAGGACTGGAACAAATCATGGCCTGTTACAGCATCCAGTACTACCTTATGGGGACGTGGATTTGCCCAAACCCCATTACAAAGTTCAGCTGTATTATCTTGGGAGGACCCTGATGGGAAAAGGGGGACATTCCAACCTTATGTATTAGCTCATCTGCCTGTCACTCTTTGGGGAAGAGACATTTTAACACAGATGGATGTTGTCATTTCTTCCTCAGTTGAACAAAATATTTCTAAACCCAACCGTTTTACCAGTCATGGTGGGACAAGGTTATATCCCTGGAAAAGGACTAGGCAAGAATCTACAAGGTATGACCTGCCCCATTCAAGCCGAAGGAGAAACAGGGACTAAGGGGCTGGGTTTTCTAGGGGGGCCACTGAACCATTAAAGATAACATGGAAATCCAATAATCCTATCTGGGTCCCCCAGTGGCCCCTTTCTAAAGAAAAAATGGAGGCGGCCCAGGAAATAGTTAATCAACAATTGAAGGAAAATCATATCATTTCTTCCACTTCCCCTTGGAATACACCCATTTTTGTCATAAAAAAAAAGTCTGGAAAATGGCAACTCTTGCAAGATCTGAGAGTCATAAATTCCAGTATGCAGATTATGGGCCTGGTGTAACTGGGTCTCCCCTCATTAGCTGTTGTTCCAAAACATTATCTTATCATCTCTATAGATATAAAAGATTGTTTCTTTTCCATTCCTGAGCATTCCTGAGGATGGACCTCGATTTGCATTTTCCATTCCCTCTATGAATAATGAAGGGCCTAATACTAGATACCAATGGGTGGTCCTTCCCCAGGGAATGACAAATAGTCCCACTATGTGTCAAATATATGTTGGCCAGGCTATATCACAGATTAGATAAAATTATAAAGGACTTTATTGTCTCCATTATATGGATGATATTCTTTTGGCTCATAAGGAACAGGAGACCTTATTAGGGGTATTTGATGACACTATCAACACCCTAAAAAAATGGGGATTACATGTGGCCCCAGAAAAGGTGCAAACCCGCAGCCCTATTACCTTTCTAGGACATCAAATATTAGATACCTATGTTAGGCCACAAAAAAATTAAATTAGCCACAGGAAAGCTTAAGACTCTAAATGATTTCCAAAAATTATTAGGTGATATAAATTGGGTAAGACCAAATTTGGGAATCACCACTGGTCAACTTAAGCCTCTGTTTGATATTCTCCAAGGATATTCAGACCCTACATCCCCCAGAATTTTAACTCCTGAAAATAGAACAGCTTTAAGGTTAGTAAAACAAGCTTTAGAAAATGTTCATAGTGATAGAGTTGATCTATCCTTGCCTTTTAGCCTCATAGTGTTAGATTCTGAATATACTCCTACAGGTCTGGTATGGCAAACTGGACCCCTGATATGGATCCATTTGCCAGTATCCCCCAAATATATTGTTTCCCCTTATCTTGTGATGGTAGCAAATCTAGTTACATTAGGACTTAAGACAGCCTTTCGAGTTTTTGGAGTTCATCCTCAGACAGTTATTGTCCCATTCTCAGCAAAACAGATTGAAATACTAGTTAACAGTAATGAAGATTGGGCAATTTATTGTTCCACCATGGCCACATTTGATAATCACTTGCCAAGTTCACCTATTGTCAGCTTCTTCAAAAAACATCCTGTTATTTTCCCTCAGGTTGTTAAGGCTCAACCTATCCCAGCAGCAAATACAATCTTTACAGATGGCTCCTCCTCTGGCACAGCTACAGTAGTTTCTGACATAGTACAGACTATTATTACTTCTCATAAGTCTGCTCAAAAAACTGAACTAGAAGCAATTATATCTACCTTACAACAATGCTTTTATCAAGCAAAAATTCTTCTGTTGGCTCGCAAAGAACCTTTATATATAGGCCATATCAGAGCACATTCAGGCTTACCTGGGCCTTTAGCTCAAGGAAATTCTACTACAGACTCAACTACTTGACATCCTTATGTGTTTATCATTGTACAAAAATCAATTAATTGACATAAAGATTTTCGTGTCAATGTTACTATTCTCAAAATAAAATATAACATTACAAAAGAACAAGCCAGAAATATAGTAAAACAGTGTCCTGCCTGTGTGCCTCATTTATCTGTTCCTCATTTTAGAGTCAATCCTAGAGGACTCCTTCCAAATCATCTATGTCAGATGGATGTCACCCATATCCCTGAATTTGATACTTTAAAATTTGTACAAGTAACTGTAGATACCTACTCAGGATATATATTTGCTACCATCCATACAGGGGAAAAGACAAAAGATGTAATCAGTCATTGCCCTCAAGCCTTTGCTACTATGGGAAGGCCAAAATCATTTAAAACAGAAAATGGGACTGTATATACTTCTTCTTCATTTCAACAGTTTTGCTCAAAGTTTAATATCTATCATTCTACAGGATTGTCCTACAATCCACAAGGACAAGCTATCGTGGAAAGAGCTAATCAAACATTTGAAAGTATGCTTAACTAAACAAAAAGGGGGAATAGGGGCATTAGCCCCTCCCAAGAACAGATTTAACCTTGCTTTATTCACCCTCAATTTTTTAACTTTGGATGCTATGGGCTGTACTGCGGCTGATAGACATTTTAGTGGAAAGTCTGGTGGCCATCCACAAGCAAAGTGGAAAGACATCTTGACTGGGTCCTGGAAAGGACCTGACCCAGTATTAATTTGGGGGAGAGGATCTGTTTGTGTTGTTCCTCAGGATCAACAACAACCTATCTGGGTCCTGGAACACTTGATAAGAACTATCCATAAGAAAGAAAGTGGCACCAAAACACAAAATGAAGGTGATGGTGGTAAGTCTGCTGTTCTTAGCTCTTCCTAAAACTTTTGGGGATATATCACTCATGGCACACAAGTTTTTCCTCAATTATTTCCTAGTACACAACTTCTAGGTATTCCTTACCTACCAGCTGGTTCCACTGTAAAGCCACTTATTACTAGTTTAAACTTCAAGTTAAGAGGTAGTCTTTGCTTCCTCTGGTTAGCCACCTCAGAAACTGCCATAATACAGGGAGGCAATCTCTCTCTCATTCATTAAAGGAACAGGTCTAAAGCAAACCTATATAAAGGGAAGTAATACACCTGTTTATAGTTATACAGGGTGTGAGGTCAATTACTCTTCCTTTTATCAGGTTTCCCCCCCACTCCCATAAGTGTCATGTCTCCGTTTGTGTTCATTCTGTCTAACAGTTCTAAGTTTGATATTAACATTACTAAAAACAATGATAATGATAGTGAGGTCCTTAACTGTGTTATGTATTAAGAGTGTTATGTGTTATGTGTTAAGAGTGTTATGTGTCTAGTTGTTGGGATGCTTCACTATTCCCTCTGGCTGTAATTGCCAGGATTCCAAGATTCATTCCAGTCCTAGTGACCTTAATTCATAGTGAGTGGAATTTCCTACCCATGAAAGCAAAAAGAGATTTTGGTATCTCAACCATTATAGCCATCACTGTTGCTGTGGCGGTTGCTGCAGCTGCTGCCACTGCTGCTGGGACTTGCCCTAGGAACTGCTATTCCTACTGCTCACCAGTCAACAATCTGTCACAAGCCACTGCCGAAGCATTGACAGCCCAGGAAAACATCAATGTGCATCTCACCACAGGAATCCTGATTCTAAACCAAAGAGTGAACTTATTACAAGAATAAGTGGACATGTTGACTGTTACCACACAGATGGGCTGTCTAGTGCATGCCCAAGTACTATGCATTACCCTGATACCCTATTCTAATATTACTGTTGCTGCCAATCGTCCAAATGACTTGGTAGCATGCTTAATGGGACATGGACTAAAGAGTTTACTAATTTGACTACCCTATTGAGAAATTCTCTATTTGTGGTAAATAGTACTCAGGTCAAGGTCTTTGCTTCCTCTGGTTAGTAAAGGGTATGCCAGAAACCATTAGTTTCTTACAGTCAGCGTTACAATTTGGTAACAATGGATGGGAAGTTTTGCTATGATGGGATTGTTGTTCTTGCTGTTATTATTACTGCTCAGATATCTGTTGTCTCTAAGGAGTCATCAAAGATGGCAAGACTTAGTGGTGTGGCAAGTCCTTATGGCCATGGACCAAGGCTCTGATCCTCAGATTTGGCTCTCCCAATTACAGGACTGGTAGTCAATGACAGGTAAGCACAGGGTGGACTTTATACCAACCTAAGACAGTGATCAAAGCATGCCAACAGCTCTTTGACTCCCAATGACAGGTAAGGATAAAGTCTGACTCTGGCACCTAAGACAGGCACAGTCACTGTCCTTTTCTTTTTATAACAAAAAGTGGTAGCCTGTTGAGGGCTGTCTTGGACAAGATGGCACCTGGCAATGAGCCAAAAGGCACTGGGTACCAAAATAAGGAAGTATCCATAAAGGTTGCTTGCCTACTAGTTCCTTGGAGACTTATGACGTGTTGACGCCAGGCTCTAGGATTGGCTATCTAATATCACGCCGCACATGGATAGCTTGTGATTCATGTAGTGCTATGCTGACATTCCTCTGCATGCTCTCCTGTGTGAGAGAAAGCTTTGCTATAATTGGCTGATAAGCTAGGAGCCTGGGGGAGGAGAGAGGGAGAGGGAAGAAGAAGGGAGATAGTGGCAGAACAAAGGAGGCAGAAAAACAGGGAGGACGCAATAAATCTGGTCAACTAAAGATTGGTAGTGTCTCCTTTCTCCTCGCCGGTTACACTGGACGGAACATTTTAATCCATAACCTTATGTTCACAGACAGCTGAAAGTGTGTTGACATGCTACTCATCCTAAAATAAAAAAGATGATTTAAAAACTGAGTAAGA
>NW_025920788.1:0-22598 GCF_902686445.1 Sciurus carolinensis | reverse complement strand
TTGTATTCTTCGTGTAGAATTTTTTGAGTTCTTTATAGATTCTGGAAATTAGCGCTCTATCTGAGGTATGGTTGGCAAAAATATTCTCCCACTCTGTAGGCTCTCTCTTCACATTTCTGATAGTTTCCTTTGCTGAGAGAAAGCTTTTTAGTTTGAATCTATCCCAGTTGTTGATTCTTGCTTTTATTTCTTGTGCTATGGGAGTCCTGTTAATGAAGTCTGATCCTAAGCCAACAAGTTGAAGATTTGTACCTACTTTTTCTTCTATAAAATGCAGGGTCTCTGGTCTGATTCCAAGGTCCTTGGTCCATTTTGAGTTGAGTTTTGTGTAGGGTGAGAGATAGGGGTTTAATTTCATTCTATTGCATATGGTTTTCCAGTTTTCCCAGCACCATTTGTTGAAGAGGCTAACTTTTCTCCATTGCATATTTTTGGAACCTTTGTCTAGTATGAGAAAATTGTATTTATTTGGGTTTGTGTCCATGTCCCCTATTCTGTACCATTGATCTACCTGTCTATTTTGGTACCAATACCATGCCGTTTTTGTTACTATTGCTTTGTAGTGCAGTTGAAGATCTGGTATTGCAATACCCGCTGCTTCGCTCTTGCTACTGAGGATTGCTTTAGCTATTCTAGGTTTTTTAACCCTCCCAAACTCGTTCTATGAAGCCAATATCACCCTGATACCTAAACCAGACAGAGACACATTGAGGAAAGAAAATTTCAGACCAATATCTTTAATGAACATCGACGCAAGAATTCTCAACAAAATTTTAGCAAATCACATACAAATATATATTAAAAAGATAGTGCACCACAATGAAGTGGGTTGTATCCCAGGGATACAAGGTTGGTTCAACATTCGGAAATCAATAAATGTCATTCACCATATCAACAGACTTAAAGTTAAGAATCACATGATTATTTCAATAGATGCAGAAAAAGCATTCGATAAAATACAGCATCACTTCATGCTCAAAACACTAGAAAAAATTGGGGTAGTGGGAACATTCCTAAACATTATAAAAGCAATCTACGCTAAGCCCATGGCTAATATCATTCTAAATGGTGAAAAACTGAAAGCGTTCCCCCTAAAAACTGGAACAAGGCAGGGATGCCCTCTTTCACCACTTCTATTCAACATCGTCCTTGAGACTCTAGCCAGAGCAATCAGACAAACCAAGGAAATTAAAGGGATACGAATAGGAAAAGAAGAACTCAAACTATCCCTGTTCGCTGATGACATGATTATATATTTAGAGGAACCTGGAAATTCCACCAGAAAACTTTTAGAACTCATAAGTGAATTCAGTAAAGTAGCAGGTTACAAGATCAATGCTCATAAATCCAATGCATTTTTATACATAAGTGATGAATCTTCAGAAAGAGAAATTAGGAAAACTACCCCATTCACAATAGCATTGAAAAAAATAAAATACTTGGGAATCAATCTCACAAAAGAGGTGAAAGACCTCTACAATGAGAACTAGAGAACACTAAAGAAAGAAATTAAAGAAAACCTTAGAAGATGGAAAGATCTCCCATGTTCCTGGATTGGCAGAATTAATATCGTCAAAATGGCTATACTACCTAAAGTGCTATACAGATTCAATGCAATTCCAATTAAAATCCCAATGATGTACCTTGCAGAAATAGATCCCCATCTTTATGTCTATTGATGTGATGGATTATATTTATTGATTTCCATATATTAAAAGAACCTTGCAGCCCTTGGAAGAACTCCATTTGATTATGGTGCATACCTGTTTAATTTTTAAATGTAATTTGCCAGTATTTTATTGAGATTCCTTTATCTATGTTCATTAAGAATACTGGTGTAAATTTTTCTTTTTTTCAATATGTCTGTCTGATTTTTCCTATCAGGGTGATATAAACTACATAGAATATGTTTCAAGGAGTTTACTTCCACTCTTTTTTTGTAGAATAATTTAAGGAGGTTTGGTATGAATTCTTAAAAGTCTGATGTTACTCACCTGAGAATCCATCTGGTCCTCGGATTTTCTTAGTTGGAAGTCTTTTGATGGCATCTTTTATTTATTTACTTGAAATTGATCTGTTCACATTTTTTATATAATCCTGGTTCAATTAGTGATATGTCATCTGTCTTTAGAAATTTATCAACATCTTCAAGATTTTCAATCTCATTGGAATATAAATTTTCAAAATAGCTTTTGATTATTCTCTGTATTTCAGTAGTACCTTTAGTGATATTTCCCTTTTTATCATAGATTTTAACAAATTAATTTTTCTCTCTCTTGGTTAGCTTGGTTAAGTATTAATCAATTTTACTTATTTTTTCAGAGAACCAACTTTTTGATTCATTGATTTTTTAAAATATTGTTTTAAAAAAATCTCAATTTCATTGATTTTGGCTCTTATTTTAACTATTTACTGTGTTATACTAATTTCTGTGTTGATTTCTGGTTTCTATAATGGGGTCATAAGATGTAATGTTAGATTATTTGGTGTCTTTCAGGTATTTTTTGATGTATGAAATTTTTTTGATGTATTGAAAGTTCAATGTTATGAACTTTCTTCTTAAAATTGTCTTCTTACTGTCCTGGAGTTTATGGTGTTTTGCATCATTATTCTCTTTTGCCTCTATTTAATTTTTATATCACCCCTAATTTCTTCTGCTCTCCATTCATCATTCCCTATTCAGTTTTTCAAACTCCAGGTATTTGGGTAAGTTTTATTTATCTTAGCCCTTATTTCTAATTATGTTACCATTATGATATGATAGAATGCAAGGTATTATCTATTCTTTGAAATTGCCTAAAGTTTCTTTGTGTCCTAAAATATGGCCTATTTTAGAAAAATTTACAGGTACTTCTGAGAAGAAATTGTATTCAGTCACTGATTGATTAAAGGTTATACATATATTAATATGAGTATAAATATATAGTCTAAATTGTACTTTTTTAGTTCTGTACATTGTTTATTATGTTTTGTTTGTATAATCTCTCTAATGATGACAGATGATTCTTAAAATTACTGAGTGTTATTGTCTTGTGGTCTTGTTGATTCTTGATATTGAGAAGGGTTTTTTTGATATATGTAGATGTTCCATTTTGGGGGCATAAATGGTTACAACTCAATTCTTATTATTTCATGACTCCCTTAAGCATTATGAAATGACCTTCTTTTTCTCTTTTGATTATCTTTGGCTTGAATCCCACTTTATCTGATATGAGACTAGAAACACCTGATTGCTTATTGATCCATGTGAGTGATAAGGTTTTTATCATCTATTTTTCTTCAGTCTGTGTATGTATTTGCCTATGAGCTGAGTCTCTTGGAAACAGCATTGTTGAGTCTAGGTTTTTAGTAAAATCTGTCTTTTGATTGATGAATTAAGCAGATTAAAGATAGAATTATTTTATTTCCTGTCATTTTGATTTATTTCTAGTTTTAAAGTTAAATTTGATTTTCCTTTGATTCTCCTAGTATAGTTTCATCCTATGATAGTTTTTATGTTTTCTCCATGTCTTCTTCATGAAATATTTTATAGAATATGTTTTGTAGTTCCAACTTTCAACCTGTGAATCCTTTTAACTTTTGTTTATCATGTAAGGTTTTATTTTATCCTCAAATATGAACCTTAATTTTCCTGGTTATTGTATTCTTGGATAGTGTACATTGTCCTTTAGAATTCAGTGCAAAATATTTCAAGCCCTCCTAGCTTTTAGCATTTGGGTTTTAAATTCAACTGAAATCTACTATGGTTAATTTCTAAATGTGACCTGTCATTTCTCTCTAGCTGCTTTTCAAATTCTGTCCCTTTTCTGTAAATTAGGAATTTTTATAATTGTGTCCTGTAATGCTTTATTTGAATTTTCAACTTGACTGGATTAAGCGATGCTGATGATCAAGAGGCCTCTGGGTGTGTTGTGTCAACAAGGGTGTGTCTAGGAATGATTGGAACATGGGATAGTGAACTAAAGTGGAGACCTTCCCTAAGTGTGGGTGGCACTGCCTAATAGGATGGAATAAATGCTGGAAGAACAAGGAAGCATATGCAAATGCAAGCTCAGCTCTTCTTGAAGAGGGTCTTGATCAGTGCTTGGATTGTCTGAGGATATCAGACTCTCACTTCTTCACTCTTCCAAAGCAGACTCTGCCAGTGATTCTCCACATAGTAGAGTGGTGAGATCTGAAGACTTTTTTCAAAAGATATTCTAGTCTGCCTTTTGCTGTGCTGTTGAAGATCAGAAAAATGAATTAAGTAGCCTGGAAATAATTGTGTTATGTGTAAATTACCTGACACTGTTGTGAACTTGATATAATCTTTCATTTTCAGAAGGCTTATTTTATTTTGGATGAGTTTCTTTTGGGAGGGAAAGTTAAGGAAATATCCAAGAAAAAAATTTTTAAAGCAATTGAGCAAGCTTATCTACTATAGGAGTCAGAACATGACTATTTTAATGTCCCTGTGCACTAAATGAATACTCATCAAGTATGCAAAAATTTGCAGAGGAAGTAGGGAGCTGTAATATTTAGGAAAGAAAATATCCTCACCTTGGTAACTATGTTGTAAAATAATAATAGAATATTTCAGAATCAGTACATTACAATTATATTTTTCTTGTTTGCAATAATCTTTCCTGTATCATTTCATTCTGTATATGATCTTGATATGATTTATTCTTCTGACAAGGTAAGACATGTGAATGTTTTGAGTAATAATTCATCTTCAGCATATGCATGTGGCAAGTAATGAAGTATCTGTGATTATTTAATAAGAGAAAACATAGCATTTATTATTGTTTATTAAAGAGAATTTAGATGACATTCTCTGTCCAAGTATGCAGTGCCATAATATTTAGTGTTGTTCAGTCTTCAATTGTTGAAGGGGAATGAAAAACAAAGCAAACTATAGTGTGATTTTCTTACAAACTGATTTAGAATGTTCTGAAGTACCACATAAAAGAGTATGTTTAAATAACACAAGAAACTAAAATGAATTTGTGCTCATGTAAAATATTTAAAACTTTCAGTTAAGAAATTTTGTAGTGCCATATTTATTAAATCACATTTGTGCTATTATATGATATTAATCAATCTCTTTAAGAACTGTCAGAAAGCTATGTTAGAAATGTCTTCTGCACTATATATTGCTCAGAGATTCCCCTTTCCATGTATCAATACTGAAGTTATTTATGTAGTTCAAAAATTCTCATGCTGTCTCAATACCTAAATGTTTATGTATTGTAAACAAAATATATTTATTAATTTGTTTTTAATTTTGCAGTCACTCTGGCATAAAATATAAGGATATCTCATAAATAAAAGCTGCAGTGCAATTCACTCAGTGGTGATTTTGGACCACTCCACTGCCTTCATTATTTAATTTTTCTCCCAAAACATCCCCACATCCCCACAGTGAAGCCATATAATTAAAAATATTAAGTCCTTTGGATGTATGGTTCACATCAAGACATCATTTGAGTACTTTCAAATAATGTACATATCTTCATGTAAGACACATATTTTGTGATCACAGTTACCTTTATAAGTAATTATATTCAGGGACTAGCATGTTTGCTTTGGATGCTGTGTGTTGGGCGGTCACAAGTTGTTGCTTTTGTTATCTGTATACAACTGCATGCTTTAAATTAGTAGATCCTGAAATAGCTTTTCTTGCCTGTCTAAAATAAAATTATTTCATCTAAAATAATAGCAACTATCAAAGTCATTTCAATGGAACTAGTGTAAATGAAGGTTTTCCTGTTTCTTTCACTATTATTTTTCTCCCTCCTCCTTTTTACATGGAGTACTCAAATATTTTACAGTTTTGGTACATCTGAATCTGATAATATCTGAAACTCACTATTCTACTACCCAACTCTGTAGCCCCAATCTAACATTATTTTTTTAATTTATTTTTATTGTAAACAAATGGGATACATGTTGTTTCTGTTTGTACATGGAGTAACAGCATATAATTTGCATAATCATACATTTACATAGGGTAATGATGTTTGATTCATTCTGTCCAATCTAACATTATTGATCTGATTCTTGGGAAATATTTAGCTAAACAGACAGCCTTCATATTTTTCACTCAGAAATGAACTCATACATAGGAAGGACTTTTTCTGTCCTCTCTAGGAAGCTTTTGAACATGTATTTCTAAAAGTTTTTTTTTAAGATGGAATTAATTTAGTAATGTATTTCACTTAAATATATCCAAAATATCTTTTCCACATTATCAGTAGAACAATTAAAATTTAATTAGTTAAAATTTTGTGAAATAATAAATGCTTATTACTGTCCTTGGCAATTAAGGGTTTTAGTTTTTTAAAAATACATTTAATATGTACTGACTTAACCATTATAGTGTTTGTTATAATGAAAATACTTCATGTTCTTTTGCAACCATCACCATTATCTGTCTATGAGAATCCTTTTTATCTTGTACAACTGAAGATCTGTACCAGGTAATCAGTAATTCTCATTTTACTTCTTCCCCCAGCAGCTAACATTTCTATCTTCTATTTTTATGATATTCATTACAATTATTGAATTATTTTACATTTTTTCTACTAAATCTTTGAAATTTAATATATATCTCACATTTATGGTACAACTCTGTACTAACTTCTTTCAGGTACTCATTAGCCACATTTGGCTATTGACTGCTATTTCAAATAGCCAGACTCTATGCCATAATGTATACTGAATCCATATATAATTGATCTGTTAGCATATGATGTAAATCATTTGTTTTACTTTCTTAATTTTATTCATATGTATTATAAACAATAGGCAGGTTCCAGTTTTCAAAAAATTGAAATAGGCAGGTTCCAATTTAAAAAAAAATTGTATGCCCAGATTCTGAAATGATGGCTATGTAGTTGGTTAGACATCAGTAACCATATGACTGTGTTTAAAAAGTTTGCTGTCTAAGAAGTTGGTGGTCATGAGCTACCAGCTCTTAGAACTTTTGTAGAATATAGATTTCTTGATGACTCTGTTGGAGTTGACACAATTATCATGCTTGAGGACTTGCTAGAGGGACTCTCTCTCACATCTCTAGGGTGAAGTCTTATTTCAGACTCATTTAGAGAGATGAGAGTGGCATAGCTTGGTTAATCTTAATTATCTAGTATGTTTAAATGAATGACATTGATGACTGAACATTAAGGTAGCTCGATAAATTTGACAGTCACATATGAGATTCCATTTAAGACAGCACTACATTAAACAGGTTTCTTTTTGGATTCAACTTTTGATTTCATTGGCTACCTCCTTGCTTTGTAAAACACCTGTGCTATGTTATCTTTAAATCCACAACAAAACCTCCATTTTTGCCTATGATGGAGTAACTTGTAGAAGACTAAAGCTCTGCCAAAACTACTAGAAGTGCTATGATACTAAAACTTTTTTTGAATACTTTGTAGAGCTGCTGAGTCAGTTAAGATTCAGGAGAGAATAATATAGACACATTCTGTACTGGGTTTTCTCCTGTGCTTTCTAAATCTTAAACTGTGTAGAGAAAAAGGATAAAAGATTAGTAGGTTATGAAAAATAAGGAAAAAGCACTGGAGTAGTTGCATGGAGCTTTTGATAGTTTGCTGTTCTGGCTCAGGTTACAGTGGAATCTGTTGAAGGACTGTGTCATAATAGTGAGGTCAAACTACAGGCAGGTCAATCTTTATAATAGTGTTCAAACTCAGTCACAAGCAATCTTTGTTCCTGATTGGATTGAGTTGATCTGTTCATCTACTTTGACTTCCCTCTAGAAAAGAATTAAATTTTCTTTGGTGGAAGATAACAACATCTAGAATCTTTATATTTTTCTTATAAGCATTTTATAAAATCATTCACATAGAGTGCTTGGCAGTCAATAAATATTTGCTAACTCTACAGTAAGACCAAGAGATAAAACTCAAGAACAGGAATGTTTCAAAGCATCAAAATAGTCTTGATACAGATTACACAGACTTGGGAATTACAGAGGCATTACAACATGATAACTAATCTAGTTATGAAAATTGCATGCTGAGATTGAAAATTTTACTAGAGAAGTGGGATCTATAGAAAAGAAAAGAAAAATTTGAAACAGATAAAATGTAGTAACTAAAATGAAGAGCCCAATAGATAGGTTTAATTGCAGGTTAGATACAGTTGAAAAGAGGAATAGTAATACAAAAGATAAATTAATAGAAAATATTCAGCAGAATATACTTGTCAGTTTGGTGTTATAACCAAACCAAGCGAAGGCATAAAGTCTTTTCAATAATTCACCAAAGTCCATCTCCTATTTTACATCTTAGGAGTGAAAAATGTTTTATTATAGTGTAATTGTAATTTTTGCTATTTCAGTAAGTGTGGTTTTATATCTTTCTTGTAGTGTTTATTTTGAAATGTGTAGTTAATATAACATGGAGTTGGTAAGGAGCAAAATTATTGCTACTTGTAAATTTGTACATGAAACCCTCCATTCGGCCTCTGAGCAAACAAAAATTATTACATAACTAGTATCTTATGCAGAGGTCACCTGTTCAGCAAACTCAACTACCTAGAATAGAGCCTTAGAATGAGACAATAAGCAAAACACAGACAGAAATAGGTAAACAGAGGTGGTTGGTAAAACATGTATTTTAGCATAAAGGAGTTTTTAAAAACATTAGTAGTATGTAGATACAATTACTTTGTTTGTTTGTTTATTTATTTATTTTTTGTGGTGCTGGGGATTGAACCCAGGGCCTTATGCTTACAAGGCAAGCACTCTACCAACTGAGCTATATCCCCAGCCCTGTTTATTTATTTTTATGTGGTATTGAGGATTGAACTCAGTGCCTCACATATGCCAGGCAAGCACTCCACCACTGAGCCAGAACCGCAGTCCAAGCATAATGGAGTTTATGAGAACCTTATACTTATGTAGGATAATGATTATAGTGTAATGGTGATCTGATAAACCTGCTCATTGCAAGTCAGAAAGTAAATCTGAAATAAGTGATGGATAAATTGTTGAAGAAATGGATTTGAGAGGAAGTACTTTGCTTCATAATTTGTAAGACTACACCATGAATTGCATCATTCATTTCTGTATGCATAAGAAAGAAAAAATGGGGGGTTTCAAGATGGCAGACTAGAGGGTGGCTGCATTTCATGTTGCTCCAGGACTCAGGATTCAAAAGAGGAGATATTGAGAGACTTGGGACCAACTCAAAGCCACCAGGTGAGTCTCTCCCATTGGGAAGGCGTCTCGGATGGGATGGTAGTCTCGGAATGCAGGGAACTTTGTGAAGTAGAGTTGCCCGGTGAGACACCCCTCCCCCTGCTGGAGCAGTGAACATGGACAACTGGAAGCTTTGTAGAGGAGGCCACTCAGCACAAAGCTTGGACTCAGAGCAACCCCCCAGGGCTTCCGGGGGGGTGCCCAGAGGAGGAGCTGCATGGCCAGAAGTTTGGACTCAGAACAACAACTCCTGAACATGGGGCCTGCCCAGAGGAGGAGGAGGAGTGTGGCAGGTAGTTTGGACTTGAAGTGACTGCACCAGAACTACAGGTGGTTGCCAGAGGAGGAGCTGGGTGGCGAGCTGTTTGGACTCAGAGCAACCGCTTCTGAACACCGGAGCCTGCCTGAAGGAGGAGGAGGAGGAGTGCGGCAGGTAGTTTGGACTTGAAGTGACTGCACCAGAACTATAGGCAGTTGCCAGAGGAGGAGCTGTGCAGCGAGCTGTTTGGACTCAGAGCGACCACTCCTGAACACCAGGGGGGCTGCGCGGAGGGGGAGGAGGAGTGCGGTGGGTCACTTGGACTCGGAGTGACTGCACAGAGCTACAGGTGGTTTGCCAGAGTAGGAGGCGAGTGGTGAGTTGTTTGGACTCAAAGTGACCACTCCTGAACACCAGGGGGCTGCCTGGAGGAGGAGTGCGGTCGGGTCACTTGGACTTGGAGTGACTGCACCAGAGCTCTGGGCAGCTGCCTGGAGGAGGTGTGCGGCAGGTCACTTGGACTCAGAGTGACCACTCCTGAACACCTGGGGGGCTGTCCTGAGGAAGAGGAGGAACGGGGCGGGTCACATGGACTCAGAGTGACTACCCAGGGCTATGGGCAGTTGTCAGGAGGAGGAGGTGCACAGTGAGTTTCTTGGACTCCTAGTGACCGCACAAGAACACCAGGTGTCTGTCCAGAGGAAGAGGCGTGCAGCGAGTCACGGGGACTCGGAGCAACTGTATGAGGCTCCAGGTGGCTGCTCAGAGGAGGGGCCACATAGCCAGGCGATTAGGTGCAGAGCAGGTTCCCAGGACCTAGGAGACTTCTTGGTGGAAGAGCCACACAGACACACACTAAGGGGTGGAGCGAAGGTTCAAGGACTGCGGGCAGATTCTCTGAGGAGAGACAGCCTACTGAGACTCATCTGCAAAGGGTGAGGCTCCCAGGCCCAGGAGGTTGGTCCAGGTCCCTGGGAACATTGCAGAGGAAGGCAGCCCAGCCCAGGTGGTAGTTTTAGATTGAGGGGAACCACCAGGAGGGGAACTGACCAGCGAGACCTTCCCACTGGGTGAGTCTTCCCTGCTGGGTGAGGTTTTCCCACAAGGATGGTAAAACCAGACACACAGGCACAAACAGGCCTTGCCTCAGCCTGCAGCCTAGTTCCCCTTTGGATGACCATTGGTAAACAAATGGAGGCACCTCTGCCTACTAGCAGGGAATGTACCCCACCTGAATGCCACCAACCCTAGAGAGGCAGCTTCCTTGTGGAGCACCGCATTATCAACTTCCTCCAAAATTTCAGGCTACTGAAGGCTAAGAGGGGATATACTACAAATCTTCAGGGACATTATAAGTCAATAGAGGATATCTGCAATATTTTAGCGGTCCACTGATACCTGAACAATATGAGAAAACAAGGGAAGAAAATTCTCCAAACAAATCTAGTTGTTACATCAATAAAATCCAATGACAGCATGGCAGAAGAAATGACAGAAAGGAGTTCAGAATGTACATAATTAAAATGATCAGAGAAGCAAACGATGAGATGAAAGAGCAAATGGAGGCATTGAATGATGAGATGAAAGAGCAAATGCAGGCATTGAATGATCACACCAATTGACAGTTAAAAGGGCAAATACAGGAAGCAAATGATCATTTCAAAAAGAGTTAGAGATATTGAAAAAAAACCAAACAGAAATCCTTGAAATGAAGGAAACAATAAACCAAATTAAGAACTCCATAGAAAGAATAACCAATAGGATAGAAAACCTGGAAGACAGAACCTCAGACATTGAAGACAAAATATTTAACCTTGAAAACAAAGTTGAACAAACAGAGAAGATGGTAGGAAATCATGAACAGAATCTCCAAGAATTATGGGATATCATGAAAACTCCAAATGTAAGAATTATTGGGATTATGGAAGACTTAAGAGAAACAAACCAAATTCAATGAAATAAAATCAGAAAATTTCCCAAATACGAGGAATGAAATGGAAAATCAAGAGGCTTATAGGACTCCAAATACACAAAATTACAACAGACCCACACAAAGGCACATTATAATGATAATACCTAACATACAAAATAAAGACAGAATTTTAAAGGCTGTGAGAGAAAAGAAAGAAATCACATTCAGGGGGAAACCAATACAGATATCAGCAGATTTTTCAATCCAGACCCTAAAAGCTAGAAGGGGCTGGAATAACATTTTCCAAGCTCTGAAAGAAAATGGATGCCAACCAAGAATCTTATACCCAGCAAAACTTACCTTCAAATTTGACGATGAAATAAAATCATTCCATGATAAAAAAAAGTTAAAAGAATTTAAAAAAAGAAAGCCAGCATTACAAAACATTCTCAGCAAAATATTCCATGATAAAGAGATGAAAAACAAAGAAGCAAATCAGCAATGGAGGAATTATCCTAAATGAATTATCAAATAAAGGAGGAACAAGTCATGTCAAAAACATAAATAAATAAAATAAAATAAAATAAAATAAAATAAAATAAACCAAATGACTGGAAATGCAAATCATATCTCAATAATAACCCTGAATGTTAATAACCTGAATTCATCAATCAGAAGACATAAACTGGCAGATTGGATTAAAAAGAAAGGTCCAGCATTATGTTGCCTGCAAGAGACTCACCTCATAGAAAGAGATACGCATAGACTAAAGGTGAAAGGATGGGGAAAAACATACCATGCACATGGACTCAGCAAAAAAGCTGGAGTATCCATCCTCATTTCAGAAAATGTAGACTTCAAGCCAAAGTTAGTCAGAAGTGATAAAGAAGGACATTTCATACTGCTTAAGGGAAGCATAAATCCACAAGATATAACAATGATAAACATCTGTGCCCCAAACAGTGGCTCAGTCATGTATTTCAAAGAAATCCTTCTCAATTTCAGAAACCAAATAGACCATAACACAATAATACTAGGTGATTTTAACACGCCTCTCTCACCACTGGACAGATTTTCAAAAAAAAAAAAAAAAATTGAACAAAGAAACCATAGATCTCAATAACACAATCAATAATTTAGACTTAACAGACATTTATAGAATATACCATCCAACCAAAAGTGAATACACTTTCTTCTCAGCAGCACATGGATCCTTCTCTAAAATACACCATATTTTTTGCCACAAAGCTACTGTTAGCAAATACAAGAAGATAGAGATACTACCATGTAAGAAAAGTAAAGAAATAAAAACTTTTATTTTTTCAATAAGTAGAAAAAAGAAAATGTACACTATAACAGTCATATAGTAATGAAAGCTCCCAGAGTTCAGTAGCTTGATGCACGAGAGGTACCTGACAATGAGCTTCAAGCCTCCAGCAGGCATCGCAGGATGGGACTTGCCTCACCTAAAGATTGGAGCTACAGCTTCCAGGATTATCCAAGATGGCCGCTCAGCTTCAAAATGTGTTGTCAAATGGGAAGCTGCAGCTCAAGGTGTGGCCATGGTCAGCAGGAAGTCCTGGAGGTAGGATGTGGTTTGTCAGGCAGACGTCCTGGAGGTTGGGTGTGTTTGGTGTGGTTGTGGGATCCTGGAGGCTGGTTGCAATCAGTCAGTCTGGGGTCTTGGTGATAGGTTGCAGTCAGTTGTTCTTGGGGTCCTGGTGGCAGGGAGAAGTCAGTCGATGTGAGGGCCCCAGAGGCAGGGAGTGATCAGTTGGGCTGAGGGATCCTGGAGATGGGGTTCAGTCAGTCCAGCCAGGGGTTCTACAGGGCCTGGCTGTTGTCTCAAAATGGCTTAAGAATATTTTTGGAGATTTTTTTGGTTATTGTTCCAGATGAGTTTTAAGCATTTCATTGTATTTGGTTAAGATCATCTTGATATTTGATTTGGGTTATATAAAATAATAAAATTAAAATGGTGATATCCACTATTGTTGCATTGTTTAGTCTAACTTTTTGCAATATAGTATATATCTGTATTTAAGTCTTTTATCTCTCAGTAAATATTTACATAGTTCCTTTTTTATCTTTTTTATGATTTTTTAATAAAATGATTTATTTTTTTAGAATTTACATTTCTTGATGTGATAGTAGAGGCAAGTTTCACCTTGAAGTTTGTCCCAACTCACATTCTGTAGTTATGATACCACCATTTACTGGCCACAAGTCCTGCTTCCTCTAATGTTGTATGTGAACACTAGAGAAGCATACCAAGCCAAGAATATTAAGCAGGATTTATTTAAAGGTAATAATACACACTTCTCCCTGGAGGGAGAAGGTCCTTGTCTGATATTCTAAAGTCCCAAGAAGTGAGTGTACCCTACATCTTTTATAGGTTAAGGTCTTTTTTGTTCTCCAGTTCTCTCCCCCTTATCTCTCCTTCCTGCCTAGTGACTAGGCCTGGTTTTGCAGGTGAGATGTAAAAAGTGAAAAGCAGATGGGGCAGGGGGAGGGTCAAAATGATTCAGTCAGGCAAGGGCACAGGGGGCATTAATTAGCAGCTCCTTGCTTGCAGTCCTTGATAATAGCAGGTAAATATGGTAATCAATGGGCTCCAGAGATCATTGACATTCCATTCTCCCAGAGGCACTCTCTAACAACCCTAGGCACATGGATTTTATGGCCTCCATTTCTTGATTTGACCTGATCCCCTATTTCTACACTAATTGCCTGTCCCCAATTCTTTCTTCAGTTAAATGAAATGGAACAACTTTTACTTCTACTAACAGCAAAAAGAAAACATTTTAATTTTCATTCACATTGTATTTAAAATTATAATATCTTCTTGTTTAATTATTTATATTGATCGCATGGTGTATCTGCATGTTCTTACCATATAGTATGAAAATTTCAAAGTAAATTCAAGATAAATTTACTAATGGAATGACCCCAAAATAACTGAGTCCAATTTGTCTTATGTCATTTTTGTAAAACTACATCATATACCTTTGCTTACAGTACTAAATATTTTGCCTTCAATATATTATATATAATCAATGTAGGTAACTTTTAAACTGCAGTTAACTTCAAATAATCATTGCTACAAAATAATACTCTAAGGTACATGAATCAAAAGTGAAATGCCCTGTCTTTTTTGTTTTGATTATTTTTCTTTTTGTAGGGTTTAAAGAAAAGGTTATCCCTACCTGCAGATATCAGAATACCTGATGGATACCAGGAAAAGTTGAAGATCAACAGTCCACCATTTCATCAACCATTGAGCTGTAGGTCTCATAGAACTTTCTTAGTAAGTTTTTGGTATCCTAGCTGCATCATCAAATCTGCTTTTCCTATTATCTGAATGTAAATCTTTTTTAATTTTTGGCAGTTATGAGAATTAAACCCCAAAATTTGCACAAGCTAGACAAGCTCTGTCAATGAACTAAAACACCAGCCCTTAACTTAATATTATGTAAAACTTCTGGATTTTATCATTTTCCATTTTTAAGGGTTTATTGGAAGATATATGTACCACATATATCTTCTTAGATGTACTGTACTAGATACAATGAACATTTGTTAATATACATGGATTACCCAGTGAAGTACCCAAACCACCAACCTACAACTCAATGAGTATCTGCAGTGTTAACATACCTGTATGAGTAGTATGCAGTTGAATAAAATTTTTAGAATCTCAGAAAGCCCCTTCTATTGCCTTTCATTTCATTTAATACTCCTCATCTGTAGCCATTAATCCTGTCTCTTTTATACCAAAGATTAGTTTTACCTGCATGCATCATACTATTTTGACCATATTATTTTATAGTATGTTTTAATACCTAATACTTTCTTATTCTCATAAGTACACATTCTTGGTTACCTTTAAAATGCTTAATACTTCTTTTCTTATTATTCTTATTTAAACCACTGAATTTGGTGTAATTTAGTATAGAAATAGATTTTCAAAAATTTACATAGACATGGAAATGTATATTATTTAAACAGTTTGTATATATGTATATATACATATGTACTAAATGCTTTGTATCTTGATATGCATGAAAGTGTACAGTATGCATTTTTTTGGTTGGTTTCTTTTGCTGTGTTAAGTTTGTGAGTTTTATCTATATTGTTGCATATAGTGATATATCATTGTTTTTGTTGCATGTTCTTTTACTGTATATTGTACTTTTTTAGTGTATTACACTTTTTCAATTCTGTCGATGGTCATTTTCTTCTATTCAGTTTTTACTATTATCAGATAGTGCTAAAACCATTTCTGTGATTTTTTTTTTTTGCTTAACATATGTAACACTTCATACCTAGGAGTGCAATTATAGGATCATATTGTGTGTGTGTGTGTGTGTGTGTGTGTGTATTCAGACTTCCTAGAAAATATTAAAAAATTCCCAAAGTAGTTGAACTAATTTATACTTCCAACATCAATGTATTATAGTTCTGATTGGTCTTCTTGCCCATTGGTCTTCTGGCCCATTTTTGAGGCTATCTTTTTCTTTTTTAATTTTAACTTTCTGGTAAAATAGTGGTCTCATTGTGATTTCATTTTGCATTTCATTGTCTAAGTTAAACCCTTTTAAATATGCCTGTTGGTCATTTAGGTATCCTCTTTTGTAGATTAATTGCCCAAGTCTGTTGTCTTTTTCCTACTGGTTTTTGTGCCTTTTCCTTATGGATGTAAAGAAATTCTTTACTTTCCACATAAATCTTCATTTGTTTCTGGAAAGTGTATCTTGTACTTTTGCTTCATTATTCTGCACAATTATTAGTAGTAGAATGCAAGAACTTAGTAAACAGTTACATACAAGACAGTACCTGGGTAGGTAGTATATGATGGTTCTAAAACTTCATTTCTCTAATTTAATGTTTTTCATGAAAAACATCATATACTTAAAGAAGAAAAGTTAAAAAAAAAAAGCAAAAAACACTTCTTCAGTCATGTAGTAATACACTACCTATGACTAGAGATTTAGTATATCAAAATTGAATTAAGCACCTCTTAGTTGAACCTGCAGTTTTCTACATCATTTTAACTTGGTGTATGTCATTGTAACAAAAGGATAAAAATTTCTTTGTGATATTTCTACTTTTGGTCATTCAAGTTTGGAAAGTTTATTGTTTTGTCTAAAGTGGTAAGTGATGCCAAGATTAACCACTAAGTATCAGTTTTATTTTATTTGACAGCTTCAGAAAAATTGCATGTTTGATTCTCTAGGATTGGAGTACAATGCAATATTTTAATAATTTAATATGATTTATATATCTTTGAAAACTGAAATTATGCATTATTTCCTTTAACTAGCTTTTCATTTAAGGACATTAACATCATCTATGCAAGAAGTGATTTTTTTTTTAGTTTATTATTGTATCTTCTATTGCAAAGGGATTCTAGAAAATATTTTTTAAGAAAATTCTTATTCTTGGCTTCTGTTTACTTTTTTTAAAAATTTTGTTCTCTCAGTTCCTATTTTCCATCTGTTTGCATTGTTTTTTCCAAATCTTTGGTGTTAAGGTTGTTTATCATTTTAAATTTTCTTTTGAAGTATACATTAGATATATTTGGTTTCTGTAACATATTTTGATATATTCCACCTACCCCATTTATTGACTCAACACAAAATCAGCAGTGAGTTTAAGGTTTAAAAGAAAAGCTTTGGGAACTCAATTTAAAGCTTTTAAGGAGAGAAATGTAAGACTTACATTACTGGTTTTGCATTTTCATGTTTCCTGATGTACAGTAGAATGTAAATTGGTTTTCTTTTTAATTGTATTTTGATTGGAGAACCTGAAATAAATAGCATCTTGTTGGTTTCAAATCTCCATAGGAATTCAAAGATTGGTCAGAAAATTATTTTGTGATTTAGTAAAAAGAAAAATCAAATAGTAGTTTTTACAAGATTATTTAGTATCTTAAAATCTAAGTCTGTGGTAGTTTAAAATTTGGAGTCTTAAAATAAAACAAGGCATTCACTGCAGACCATTATCCAATCCATATGTAAGATAGGTTGACTATTTCAATTATGAATACTTTCAAAGCTTGATAGATATTGAACAATTTGACTGTAACCAACTGTTTATATTCATAAACACTATAGAATTAGAGAACTTTAGAAGTTGAGGGAGAGATGAAATTTTAAGAAAAATAATCAATTTATCATAGTTTTCACTTGCAGTCAGAAATTAGGCTTGGGAGAATGGAAGCCTACATAAAATTGGAAAAGTTTGGAAAGGTAAGTAAATTCTTATTTTATAAATGTAAGATTTTCTTGTTCATCATGTAAATGTATGGTTTTGTCAACCATGCAAAATTGTGAACATGATTGTCTAAAAAATTATATCTTGCTCTGAAAAGGTAACAAAATTAGGAGGAATGGAACTTTCAATTCTTGAAAGTATCGTATCAGTTTGAGAGGAAATGAATGTTTTTAATAGGCTTAAAATCTTTTATTGAAACAAAATATTTTGCTTTCTTGGTAACACAACAGGCTCCTGTTTGTTTAGCCTCCCAGCAGTCTCCTGTCTGTGCTGTCATAGGAAATTGCATAGCTAAAATTTCTGAAAAATAACTTTAGAAATAAATCATTTTCTTGAAGAGTAAGAAATCCTTAAAATGTGTTTTTTTCTTGTACTTTTTACTACCTATATCTCTACTCATTTAGAAACATTCTATCTTCCACAGTAATAAAGTGTGAGAAAATAATAAGTAAAAAGTAATAAATAAACAGTAAGAAATAAGGAGGATAGAAGTAATAAATAATAAACAGCAGGAAGGAAAATAATAGACAGTCATTAGGGAAGCTTCTTTTTCTTTTTAAAGAATTAATGTGCAAAGATTTTGAAATGTTTGGAAACCTGGGTAAAACATATTTTTGATTTTTTTGTTTGTTTTTTTGGTGCTGGGATTGAACCCAGGGTCTTGTGCTTGCAAGGCAAGCACTCTACCAACTGAGCTATATTCCCAGCCCCATATTTTTGATTTAACAGTATAATTATTGTTTCATTGAATATGCTCAGTGTCCTTCAGTCTTCATATACCATTACAAGGAAATCACCTTTGATTTTGATTATTGATCCAAATCTTAATTTAAAATAACATACAAAAAGTAAATTAAATTCTTGTTTTATACTTCTGAGACACTTTTTGGTCTTATAAAAACATGGAAGCTATGTGTATGTAACTGAGTCACCTTTGCCACAAGAAAATCTAATACTGGATATTGTGAAGTTTTCTTTGCAAGATGGAACTCAGCATGCTTAGAGATTATAAATTCAGTTATAACTCTTTATTGTTCTTCATTGTTACCCTGTTATGACACTCTTGCTTGTTTTCCCAAAATATGCTTTATAGGGCACATATGGAACAATTTATAAAAGAAGAAGTAAACTGACAGAGAATTTGGTGGCATTAAAAGAGATCTGTTTGGAACACGAAGAAGGCAAACCCAGTACAGCTGTAAGAGAAGGTATATTTATTTAGAATATTTTAAGACCAAAGCTGTATAAGAGTAATTTTAAGAAATAAAATCAGATAGAAATTATGTGACTGGAAGATATAATTAGACCTTTAAAACTATTTCTAAAACTAACATGCAATAGAAAGAAATTAATATTCTTAATGTATAGTGAAATACTATGAAGTCATTAAAAGTACTGACATAGATAAATATCTGATAGGGAAATTTTACATATTGGTACATGGGAAGCATGGTAACTGTAAGCTAGTGGCATATATTAAATATAAGAAATAAATAAACTGTATAAAAACATGTCATGATACCATTTTTTAAAAAGTTAATTATTCAAAATTGGTTTGATTCAGACATGGTAGTAAATGTCTTCAATCCTGGTGGCTCAGGAGGCTAAGGCAGAATGGCAGCTTTGAAATCAGCTTCAGCAACTTAGTGAGAACTTAAGTAACTTAGCTAAACCCTGCCTCAAAATAAAAAATAAACAAAAAGCAGAGGGGCTTGGGATGTGGCTCTGGTTCAACACCTGGTAGCAAAACAAATAAATAAATAGATAAATAATATTTGAGGCAACTGATTAGCAACAAAGAAGAAGATAGCTTACATTGAACTGTATATAAATTAATCCCAGAGACTCAAAAAGTTAACATTAAAGAAAAAAAAAAAGCAGAAGATGGTGAGTTGTAATATTAGAGATGACATTAGGTACTATAATATCAAACTGAAAATCATAAAAATGATAAAAGTTGATACCTTCAGTTTTTCTACCACTCATCCTCTTGGCAAATTGCTGTTTTTAACTTAAGAGAATATTATAACAGTTGATTTATATGTTAAAATTACTTCAAGTTTTTATAAAATCTGGCCTTCCACAGATTAAACAATCACCTTTCATTTCTGTTTTATTGTTTTACTCTTAAAGGATTTAAAATATGCAAACATAGTAATCTTACAAGACATTGTTCACCCAGATAAATTTTTCTGACTCTGGTCCTTGAGTATCTTGTAAGCATTTAAAAAACACTCAGTATTTTATTTTTCTTTATTAATAGAAAGTTAGACTTTTTTAACAGCCCCAGGACCATTGTTGCTTATTTATTGGTATTTAAATTGATTAGGTGGTGCATTCTGTATCTTTTCCTGACAATTTTCTTTAAAAAATTAATTAGTATTAAGTTAATCAGTCATGCATTCTGAAAACTGTTATCATATAGTAAAATGCTGAGCTTTTTCAGGGATGACTATGGGAACATCTTGCGTATGCAAAATGTAAAGGTATGTTTATTGTGTAATGTTAAAGTGTAAAGAAAATGTGCTACATTGCACAGTGATATATACCAATTTCAGAACCAATCTTTAGAATTTTCTGTTTAGCTTAATTACTCGATTTCTGTTTATTATACTACAGCTTTCCCAGAATCATAACTTTTTGTAAAATTGCTTAATTTTAAAAGTCTTCAAAAATATTTTTGATATTTTATTTCATATTGTAACTGCTTGTCCTACATGTGTAGAATAAATCTGCAGGTATATTTTACTTTCTGAAAAACATCCAAATGATGGGTATATTTTGTGAAAGGCCACCTTTAAATGGTGAACTCCCCTAATATGTTAAAAATGGTATTAAATTATATAATAACAGTGACTTTTCAGGGTTATGCATTATGAATAAGAGTTATAAGTAAGGCCAGAAACATGTAGTTATTGTGATTGCTTTGCTTGAAGTAACTATCTGTATTGTCAGATGGAATAATCTGATAATTGTACATCTAAATAGTAATCTAAATAGTAAGAAAATAGTACATTAAAAATTCAAATAATGCTAAAGAAGTTTGCTATAATAATCAGATACAGAAGAAATCCAGAATTTATTAGATAAATAAAAGCACTTGACATACTTGTGTTCTTATAGACTTCTTTGTTCTGAGTGGTATATTTTACATTTTCAAAGATTTTATTTGTGTAATAAAGTTCAACAGTTCATAGAAACCTATTTTGAAAATAGACTGTCCCATCTTGTGTTTCAAACCTTTATAATTCTGTAGATAGTAAATTAGTAACCTCAAACTCATACTTTTTTAATAGTGAATTTGGTATATATAAAGGAAAGTCAGTTTTTTTATTGAAAGAGAGGTCTAAACATATGGTAGCACAATGCTAAGAATTTTAGAATAAGGCTTTAAAAGTGTTTCCATATACATTTCATGAGGATTAGTTTCACCATAGTTTGTAATTTCCTTGCTACTTCCTGTAGCAAGTTGAAGTGTTTGTAGATCTTCTCAATTTTTAAATTGTTTTTTTCTGCTATTACATTAGCACTAATTTGGAAAGCAAATAGTCTTTAAATATCATAATTTGACAGAAGATTGAGAAGTCTTTTAAGTCAGGTCTAAATAGTTAAAAATATTTTGTTTGTTAAAATTTCATTTAATGTTTTCCAAACATAAAATTTAACAGGAATATATTGAAAGGTAGTTGTGCTCAACACTGAAACCCCAATGCAACCCAACAGGAGTATATTAAAGTAGTAACTTTAGACTTTTCAAAACATGTAAATAAATATGTGGAGTCTTACGACTTCACAGCTTATGATTTATTCAGAACAGGCATGGTGGTGCATGCCCACAACCCAGCTACTTGTGAAACTGAGGTAGGAGTATCACAAACTTGAGACCAGTCTGAGCAATTTAATGAGAACCTGTCACTGAATTAAAATGCAAAAAAATTGGGGGCATAGCTCTGATGTACAGAGCTCTAGAGATCAATCCATATTACACCCCTCCAAAAAATCACCAGAGGCATTTCTGCCATAAATCATCTGTTCCCTTGGGTTCTTCTGGGTATTCGGACACTGTTTTTTCATCTACAAGTGAACCAAAGGTTCTTGAGTCTTCAGAACTTAAAGTTCTTTTTGGTAACCCCAGAAAATCAAGATGTGTTCCACATCTCTCTTTTCACCATAATACACAAAAATACCTCTACCATTAGCCTTATAGGAATTGCTTTTTTCAGAGCACTAGAGTGCATTAACCTTTTTTGAATCACAGGTAATTTTGAAAATGAGTATTAATTGCTAAATGTAAAGTATCCAGGAGGTGGGTGTTAAAAGCTGATTGAGCTCTTTTTATAATGGGTAATTTGTCAGGATATACAGCCCCATTCTCTCTGACACCTGAGACTTTACATAAAGCCACCAAGTCCAATGCCATATTTAAAGGTGCTGACACAGGTCAGATTGTTTTTAAGGGAGTAAGTGCCTGTGTTTAATTGACATACTGAAATTTTATAATCAAACTATAAGATTCAGTAGTATGGAGGATACATCTGTTTAGGCTGCTTTCTCTAATAAATGAACTATTACTATGAAAACAAAATTTCATTATAAATATAATATTTATTTTCATAGACACTGGACAAAAATGATAGATTCTTCAAATTGAACAATTAATTAAAATTGAGAAAACAACTCAAAATGGAAAAGGCATTGTCCTTAAAATGATAAAATTTCTTGTTTTATTTTTATCTTTTAGTATTCTAGACCAGTAGCTTTTCTACTTATGATAGCTTATGCTAATGTCAGGGTCTTAAGCTCCCTTTCTCTTCTGGACCAGTGACAAGGGAAGGGAGCACTCCCCAACAAAGTCAGACCAGGAAATTTAGGGCCGACTGACCGCCAACTGACCCCAGCACCCAGCCCTCCAGGCAGAGGACAATCAGACATGTCAGGGA